>NC_064417.1:10790000-10905000 GCF_023375975.1 Astyanax mexicanus
CGACATTTTACGAATCGAATCGAATCGTAAGCAGAGTGTGCTGTTACACCCCTATAATACAATAATGTTAAATGTATCAACTTCAACTCCAAGGGAAGTTGACACAAGAAAGGTTTATGATGGAGGGTGAAATTATACCATCTATTCTGGAGAAATCTGTTCGGTAGGTGGTGTACTGCTGCACTGAATTATAAAGTGCAGGTTGTGGAGTTAAGTAAGGTGTTGATGAAGGATAAGTGCCAAATAAATTAAAATTGTGGTGTCTGCAAGAAAAAGTATGGGAACCCTTTGGGATTACTTGGATAAATTCCTGCATAAATTGCTCATTAAATATCTTCTGATCTTCATCTAAGTCACAACAATAGACAAACACAGTCTGCTTAAACCATAAGGTGTGTCTCAATTCAGGGACTGCATCCTTTGAAGGACTCATTTGAAAGCTGATTACGTCACTGCGGTGCGACTAGGCTGTCCGGGTGTATCCTTCACAGCCTACAGTCTCCCAAGAGTCATTGCGTGCCGGCTTATTTCAGCAAAAAAAGGGCGGTGCCAGCAGAGGAGTCGGCTGTATTATGTAGTATATGTAGTATTATGTAGTTTATAGATATATAAATACTTATATATTTATTAACATAAACTAAATAATATAAATTAAATATATTAATGTATTATTTAGTTTATTTGTAAGTATTGTTTAGTTTATATATATATAGTATTTATATATCTATAAACTACATAATACTTTTTTTCAACTTATTTTCAAACGCCCTTTTATTTGTTTATGTTCAGTTCCACCCGTTCACATTTAAAACATTTAAGTAACTGCACAGTTAATTAACCTGGACTTAATTAATTTGATATTTTGTGGTCTGAAGCATAACTAGAATCAAAATCTCTGGCTCATTTCTCAGCTCTGACTTTGGTTGTGGTGGGTAGAATCTCAAACAGGAAACAGGAAATACTCCTTAGGGTAGGCTGTCCCATTTCAGTACTGCCATCGCAGCCTACCCATCCTTCAAAGAACACACCTTTGTAGACCGCATCCTTCAAAGGATGCAGCCCCTGAATTGGGACACACTGATGGACTGTGTATAGCTGGACAGAGCATCGTCTCTCAAAAGTGCCCCTGCTGTTTGGTTGCAGAAAGCTGTGTAACCCCACCCACCCCCATAGGATTCAATGGCAAAACAGACAAATTTCAATCACGTTTTTTCCAATATACTGTAAATCTACCTCTATTATTTAAATGCAACAGCTAGTGTAACCTCTGTTTATATTGTCAAATTTGTATATCCCCCCCTTCCCCCACAGAATTCATTTTTTAAAACGTTATTCAGCTCTATTCAAAAAGATGTGGTTATTGTAAAAGGGCTGGGTTACCCCTAGCCAGGGTGGGACCAATGACTGTATGGGTAGGACCAATAACAGACCATCAGCAGAACCTGCATCTTGCAGCCCTCGTGGGCGGGTTTATTGGGTTTACTATAAAAAACACACAACTGTTTTTAGTTTGCTGTTCTTAAGCATTGCTTGATGTAAATCATACCTTACAAAAAAGAGCTCTCAGAAGACCTACGTTTAAGACCTACGAATTTTTGACTTGAAGCTGGAAAGGGTTAAAAGTATCTCTAAGGGTAGAAACATACTTGCTGTTTGCCCATGCGTTCATGTAGACAACCGGCTGCTTTTTGAATGTGACTAAAAACATACTAGCCTATGTGCAACATGTGTAACTGGAGGCTTCCACTAGAGGGCATAATGTGGAGAGGGCTTCCGGATTTAACCAATGCAAACATGGCATCACTCAAGGAGATAAGCCCACACTGCCCCTAGCAGTTTTGTGTGTATTGCATCTTGCATACGCGTCACATTAATTTTTAAAGGACATGCACGACCTACACTCCAAACAGACGCAGGATACGCAAGCAGCCATGATGCGTAGGTGAACAGGTAGTTAACAGCAAGTATATCTCTACCTTAAAAGCTCTGATGTGAAGTGGCCACGGAAAGACAGATGGTCTACAAATGGAGAAAGTTCAGCACTGCTGCTACTCTCCCTAGGCGTGGTCGCCCTATAAAGATGACCGTAAAAGCACAGTGCAGAATGATTAATGAGGTGAAGAAGAATCCTAGAGTGTCAGCTAAAGACTTACATAAATCTCTGGCACATGCTTACATTTTTGTTACCAAATCTACAATAAGAAAAACATTAAACAAGAATGTATTTAATAGGAGGACTCCACGTTCAAAGTTTGCAAAAAAGTACCTGGATGTTCCACAGCACTCCTGGTTTTACTGTAGATAGATGAAACTAAAGTTGTTTAGAAGGAACACACAACGCTATGTGTGGAGAAAAAAGGCACATCACACCATCATCGAAATCCATCCCAACTGTGAAATATGGTGGAGGGGGTATCAGTTTACCAATACATTTTGCAGGAAATCTTAAGACTTTTTATGTTGTAGATTCTCACTGAAGGCATTAAAACTGTGAATGAACACATGTGGGGTTATGTACTTAACAAAAAAATGTGAAATAACTGAAAACATGTTTTATATTCTAGTTTCTTCAAAATAGCCACCATTTGCTGTGATTACTGCTTTGCACACTCTTTGCATTCTCTCAATGAGCTTCAAGAGGCAGTCACCTGAAATGGTTTTCAGGTGTGCCTTATCAGGGTTAATTAGTGGAATTTCATGCTTTATCAATGGGGTTGGGACCATCAGTTGTTTTGTGCAGAAGTCAGATTACTACACAGCCGACAGCCCTATTGGACAACTGTTAACATTCATATTATGGCAAGAACCAATCAGCTAACTAAAGAAAAACGAGTGGCCATCATTGCTTTAAAGAAATGAAGGTCAGTCAGTCAATTGCAAAAACTTTAAATGTGTCCCCAAGTGGAGTCACAAAAAACATCAAGTGAAACTGGCACACATGAGGACCGACCCAGGAAAGAAAGACCAAGAGTCACCTCTGCTTCTCAGGACAAGTTAATCCGAGTCACCAGCCTCAGAAATCGCAAGTTAACAACAGCTCAGATCAGAGACCAGTTGAATGCCACACAGAGTTCTAGCAGAAGACCCATCTCTAGACTGTTAAGAGGAAACTGCGTAAATCAGGGCTTCGTGGTCAAATAGCTGATAGGAAACCACTGCTAAGGAAACACAACAAGCAGAAGAGATTTGTTTGGGCCAAGAAACAAAAGAAATGGACATTAGACCAGTGGAAATCTGTGCTTTGGTCTGATGAGTCCAAATTTGAAATCTTTGGTTCCAACCGCTGTGTCTTTGTGAGACGCAGAAAAGGTGAACGGATGGATTCCACATGCCTGGTTTCCACTGTGAAGCATGGTGGAGGAGCTGTGATGGTGTGCGGGTGTTTTGCTGGTGACACTGTTGGGGATTTATTAAAAATTGAAGGCACACTGAACCAGCACAGCTACCACAGCATCCTGCAGCGACATGCCATCCCATCTGTTTGCGTTTAGTTGGACAATAATTTATTTTTTAACAGGACAATGACCTGACACACCTCCAGGCTGTGTAAGGGCTATTTGACCAAGAAGGGGAGTGATGGAGTGCTGCAGCAGATCACCTGGCCTCCACAGTCACCGGACCTGAACCCAATCGAGATGGTTTGGGGTGAGCTGGACCGCAGAGTGAAGGCAAAAGGGCTAACAAGTGCTAAACACCCCTGGAAACTCCTTCAAGACTGTTAGAAAACCATTTCAGGTGACTACCTCTTGAAGCTCATTGAGAGAATGCCAAGGGTGTGCAAAGCAGTAATCAGAGCAAAGGGTGGCTATTTTGAAGAAACTAGAATATAAAACATGTTTTCAGTTATTTAATCTTTTTTTAAGTACATCATTTAAGTATTGTTTACTTTCCATCTTAGGTCTAGATGTAACTATACTAGTCTACAACTAAAGCCTGAGAGACTATATCAACACTGGCTTGTTTTTAAATGATATAGGGGGAGAGTAATCCCCAATCATATCCATATGCTTGCTCTAGACGGCTTCTCACAGAGTCACTGCTTTAAAGTGCCAGAGTTTAATTTCAAGTTCGAGATTTACGCAACACATTTACTGATGCAGATGTTGAAATTAAAGTAAAATAACTTAATCAATAAGAAACCAAGTTGTAACCAAGTTATAGCATTTGAATTTCACTCCTTTAATATTAAAGGTTTAACAGAAAAATCTAATAAGCAGCTCGCAAATACTAATTCTATAACAACTGCAAAACTTAAGGTGGATTAGAAGAAAAACAAGGCAACGTAGCAATTTAAAATAAAGCTTGCAGCTTTGTGTCAACTTTAGTTATGCAGCAGTTTCATCCAGTCTTCAGTGTTCTTCAATTCTGGTCCTAGCGCCCCCTGCCAAGAACATTTTATAAGATTATCTTCTTTAACACAACCGCTGTAACTCTGAAAGGCTGTGGTGATGTAATGAGCTGTAATGAGCTGATTATTTGGTTTACATGTTCGGAGAAGGGAAACTCATAACTTTACAGGGCAAGAGGCACCATTACCTAACCACTCTGTTGGTCACTAGGCAAGTAATTAAATGCTAATTACACAGGTAACTTATGTTTTCCAGAGTTGCTTATCTTTTAGCAGACCTTCTCCGAGATTGAGTGACATGTGCACCTTCCTTTTATAGCCAAGGAGCATGATGCCACATGTGTAACTAGCCATATTGATGCAAGTGTAGGCAACAGTAAGTGCAGTGTTGCATACTGGCACAGCAGTGCAAAAAATGACTCTGAGGCTCTGAGTAAAATATATTTGAGTACACTGGGATTTGCCACTTTTGTCTAAACTACATACTTCATACTCTGCAGAAGTTAGCTTTACTAATTTTAATTAATCTACAGTTTAGACATCAGTTGTAAAATGTACTATATATAGAAACTTGATTTGATATGAATAGTGAATATTTTTTTCTAATAAATGTACAATTTAAATGCCAGCACAATTTAGTTTTGTAATTATAACATAATGTAATTGTTAGAAATAATCGTTACTATAAATACCATATTTGCATTGTACTAAAATGCATTCATTTTCAATGAGCATATACAGCTGTGAAAAAAATTAAGAGACCACTTCAGTTTCTGAATCATTTTCTCTGATTTTGCTATTTATAGGTATATGTTTGAGTAAAATGAACATTGTTGTTTTATTCTATAAACTACAGACAACATTTCTCCCAAATTCCATATAAACATATTGTCATTTAGAGCATTTATTTGCAGAAAATAAGAAATGGCTAAAATAACAAAAAAAAAAGAGAGCTTTCAAGCCTAAAATAATGAAAAGAAAACAAGTTCATATTCATAAAGAGTTCAGAAATCAATGTTTGGTGGAATAACCCTGGTTTTAATCACAGTTTTCATCTTGGCATGTTCTCCTCCACCAGTCTTACACACTGCTTTTGGATAACTTTATGCCACTCCTTGTGCAAAAATAATGGCTTGTGATCATTTATCTGTCTCTTGATTATATTCCAGAGGTGTTCAATTTGGTAAAATAAAAAAAAAAATAATAATTTTTGGTCTTATATATTTTCTAGAGCTGTATGTGGCTGAAACAGGAAGCCTAGTGGACCCCATTTTTTTCAACATTACCATTGTAATATAACATTATTATGGAGCCCCTAAAGGACATGGTGTATTTTTTTGTAAGACAAATGGTGAGCACCACATACTAAGTGGTGAGCACCAGTTAGTGTATTCATCCTGTGTGTGTGCCCAAAATTTGTTTCTACAAAATTATACTTCCTGCCATGTGCACTTCTAATACGAGTTAGCTGGTTATCATTAGCTCTGGGCTTATAACTACCTAACTAAAACATTCTACAGTGAAATAAAATAGTTAATGTTAGATAACCTAGCTAACTAAAACATTTCACAGTGAAATAAAATAGTTAATGTTAAATAACCTAGCTAACTAAAACATTTCACAGTGAAATAAAATAGTTAATGTTAGATAACCTAGCTAACTAAAACATTTCACAGTGAAATAAAATAGTTAATGTTAAATAACCTAGCTAGCTAAAACATTCCACAGTGAAAATACTCAGCAAGGCAGCTGATAGCTTGCTAGCTGCCATTATCTGGTGCTGACCACGTAGTAAGTGGTGCTCACCACTTGATATCAGGTGGTCGCCACTTTTTTTACGTAAAAAACATTACATTTTTACATATATCATAGGTATAGGGGCTTTTAGAAATGCGATAAAGAGTAACACGGCGGTTCCGCTCCCGCTCTGCAGGCGGCACCATCCAGCAGCGCGCGCATAGTTTTCAAATTGCGCCATATCCGGGTTGAAGGCGCGGGTGAGATGGCGGCGCTGGAGCGGAGCTATACGGAGATTCAGGGCTTCCAGAGGGAGAGGGAGGCTTCATTCCGTACTATCAACGTTACTGTCGGTAAATAATCCCCGCAGCGCAGCGGGCAGAGCTGGAGCTGGAGACTTATTCACTCAGAGTGAAGCGGCGCGGTCGCGTGAGGGCGCGTTTACTGCAGAGTATTAACTACTGATCTCAGAACCACAGCACGCTTTACTCTGTTACTACTGTACTGATATACAGCATTAACTACTGATCTCAGAACCACAGCACGCTTTACTCTGTTACTACTGTACTGATATACAGCATTAACTACTGATCTCAGAACCACAGCACGCTTTACTCTGTTACTACTGTACTGATATACAGCATTAACTACTGATCTCAGAACCACAGCACGCTTTACTCTGTTACTACTGTACTGATATACAGCATTAACTACTGATCTCAGAACCACAGCACGCTTTACTCTGTTACTACTGTACTGATACAGAGCATTAACTACTGATCTCAGAACCACAGCACGCTTTACTCTGTTACTACTGTACTGATATACAGCATTAACTACTGATCTCAGAACCACAGCACGCTTTACTCTGTTACTACTGTACTGATATACAGCATTAACTACTGATCTCAGAACCACAGCACGCTTTACTCTGTTACTACTGTACTGATACAGAGCATTAACTACTGATCTCAGAACCACAGCACGCTTTACTCTGTTACTACTGTACTGATATACAGCATTAACTACTGATCTCAGAACCACAGCACGCGTTACCCTGTTACTACTGTACTGATACAGAGCATTAACTACTGATCTCAGAACCACAGCACGCTTTACTCTGTTACTACTGTACTGATATACAGCATTAACTATTGATCTCAGAACCACAGCACGCTTTACCCTTTTACTACTGTACTGATACAGAGCATTAACTACTGATCTCAGAACCACAGTGCGATTTACACTGTTACTACTGTATCGATACAGACCCCCATCCCCCTGACCAGGTGTATTGTATCTGTGCAGGTGTAAGTGCGCCCCCTGGCGGAGTGAAGCTGCCGGACAGCGCTGGCGGGTTCTCCTATGAGGAAAGCGGGACGCTGCTGTCCATCACCAGCAACAGGTTCATCTACTGGTAAGTGAAGAACGTCACTGCAGAGTAGGGTTCCCGCAGTATCTTTGTCTCAGGACATGCTAAAGTTTTAGTACTGGTTTAGTTGGTGCTGACAGAAGTTGGATAATGGCAAATATTGGAAAATATGGAAAGTATTTTAATCCAAAATAACCCATTTGTATGTGTCATAGACCTTTTAAAAGCCTTGTAAAGTTCCCAAAATACCTTGTCCTTTACTTTAACTCAGGAAGTTCATAAGTGATGTGTAATAAACAACTTAAGAGCATCGCTACAGGTCAGTGTGTGAATCTGTGTAATTACAGCATGTAGGAGTGCTGGAGATAAAACCAGCTCCTTTTGAAAGTGCATTTTGTGCTTTGACAACTCTGTTCCAACTATGTTTACAATTCAAGTATTTTAATGAAATGTGTTTAATTTCTAGAACAAAAATTTACATATAAGTAGGTCTGTCACAATATATATATAATAAAAAAAAATCGCTTAAGCATCGTCATCATGATGTGTGCATGCACATTAGTCACATTGCGGGACAGTGTCACCTAAGGCAAAGAAAACAAACACGTCATGTTGCAATGTTTTCATTCTTGATACAAAAAATATATATATGTATATGTTTATATATATTTGTGTTATTGTGTAGAATCAACAACAAGTGGGACCGAACTTTTTTTTTTAATAAAAAACTGAAAAGTGGGGCGTGCAATATTATTCGGCCACTTTACTTTCAGTGCAGCAAACTCACTCCAGAAGTTCAGTGAGGATTTCTGAATGATCCAATGTTGACCTGAATGACTGATGATGATAAATAGAATCTACGTGTGTGTGATCAAGTCTCTGTATAAATGCACCTGCTCTGTGATAGTCTCAGAGTTCTGTTTAAAGTGCAGAGAGCATCATAAAGACCAAGGAACACACCAGGCAGGTCCGAGATACTGTTGTGGAGAAGTTTAAAGCCAGATTTGGATACACAAATATTTCCCAAGCTTTAAACATCTCAAGGAGCACAGTGGAAGCGATAATATTGAAATGGAAGGAGTATCAGGCCACTGCAAATCTACCAAGATCCGGCAGTCCCTCTAAACTTTCAGCTCAAATAGAAGAGTGTCAAGAAGAAAGACATTTCTCAAAGATATCCATAAAAAGTCTCGTTTAAAGTTTGCCACAAGCCATCTGAGAGACACACCAAACATGTGGAAGAATGTGCTGTGGTCAGATGAAAACAAAATTAAACTTTTTGGCCACAATGCAACGATATTTTTGGCGTAAAAGCAACACAACTCCTCACCCTAAACACCATCCCCACTGTCAAACATAGTGGTGGCAGCATCATGGTTTGGGCCTGTTTTTCTTCAGCAGGGACAGGGAAGATGGTTAAAATTGATGGGAAGATGGATGGAGCCGAATACAGGACCATTCTGGAAGAAAACCTGTTGGAGTCTGCAAAAGACCTGAGACTGGGGCGGAGATTTCTCTTCCAACAAGACAATGATCCAAAACATAAAGCAAAATCTACAATGGAACGGCTCACAAATAAACATATTCCATATAAATGTTACAATGGCCAAATCCTATTGAGAATCTGTGAAAAGAGCCGAAAACTGCTGTTCACAAACCAACGCTCTCCATCCAACCTCACTGAGCTCCAGCTGTTTTGCAAGGAAGAATGGACAATAATTTCAGTCTCTTGATGTGCAAAACTGATAGAGACAAACCCCAAGTGAGTTGCAGCAAAAAGGTGGCGCTACAAAGTATTAACACAAGGAGGCCGAATAATATTGCACACCCACTTGTCAGTTTTTTATTTTTGAAAAAAGTTTATATATCCAGTAAATGTTTTGCCACGATTTGCCATGATTGTGTCCCACTTTTTGTTGAATCTTCACAAAAAATGGCAAGTTCATATCTTTATGTTTGAAGCCTGAAATGTGGCAAAAGGTTGAAGAGTTAAGGGGGCCAAATTCTTTTGCAAGGCACTGTGTATATATACAGTTGCAAGGAAAAATATGTGAACACTTTGGGATTACTTGAATTCCTGCATAAATTGGTCATTAAATGTGAAAACAAGATAATGCACTTGGAGTAGAGGAGGCTATGTCATACATAAGCAACCACAAAAGTGATCCAAAAGATTGATCCACGAGGGAAAAAGGTAAAGAATTACCCAGAACAAGGAAACTCCCGGGCTTACTATCTTAGAAAAAATAAAAAAATCTTGATTGAAACATGGCAAAGTAGTAAAAAGTGTTATGTTTCAATAAAGGCTTTTAAACCGGAATGGTCAAAAATTCGGTTGTGCAGGTCTGATCTGCAAATACAGGAAATGCTTGGTTGAGGTTATTGCTGCCAAAATAGGGTCAACCAGTTATTAAATCCAAAGGTTCACATACTCCATTTTGTGTGATTGAAGCTAAACTGTGTGCCTCTGTATGTATCTCTGTGTGAGACAGGTCTACGTCTGGAGACACAGTCCAGCTGGTGGAACAGTCTCTGGACACTAACCTCCTGAATAATGCGATCAGACTGAAGTTCCTGCACTGCTCAGTTCTACCCAGAGGAGTCCATATACACGAAACCCTCAACAATGTCATCATCCTCATTGTCACCAACCTGTCTGTGCACAGGCTGGTTTTGCCACACCCCACACGCATGTACCACAGCGTAAGTTATGGCAACCTGCTCCAGTCATCCTCTTAAAATCCAATTTTCTGTGCTCCAGCCCTGTGTGCTCCAGCCACATTTGTTTAAGAGTGGTGTTGTGTGACGTACACCAACTTATTTATATGTGATCCCTGGGACTGCAGGGCTGTGGGCACATATAAAGCAGTAAAAACTTAGAGCAACTTTAATGCTTTCATTTTCAGATCACGTATACTGTTTTACTGATCTAGAAAACTCTCTCTCTTTCTCTAGGAGCTGGTCACAGAGCTGCAGATGCAGTCTGTGTTTACAGATGTGGGGAAGCTGAGTGTTCAGGATGAGTCTCACAGTTTCATTCTTCCCCAGAGCCCCACAGCATCTGCTGCTTGGATTAGCCCGAATGGACATGCACACTTCGCCCTCTCCCCACCCACTGGGGGCATCACTGTGGTTACCTTACCACCCCATGACCAGCAGGGTAACACATCATGCCTACCTAACACTTATACCACCTGACACCCTGGAAAAGTCATAGATTTTAGCTCTGCAAATTTTGTGTGTGTGGGTAAGTGAGGGAGTGGGTGGGTGTGTGAGTTCACACTTTATCAGTGTAGTTACATTACTAAATGTGCCGAGTCTCGGCCATGAATGTGCAAACGGGCAAATACTACTAGCTTAGGATTATAGCTACTAACTATTTTAAATTCTACAACATTAGTCTGAGTATGTGACACCAGTGTAGTTTTATTTCCTCTTATTTTTTAAGTCACTCAAAAATATGTTATTTCTATTGATATGTTAATTCAAACTAAATTTGTCATGTTTAATGAAAGTATAAACCACTGTTCACAAGTTTACAGACATGATTACAACCTACAAAATTGAGATAAAGCATTGTCTTTTAAATTTAAATGTCACACAACTACTTGTTTTTGCAACAAAAATTGAAATAATTGGTTTAAATAAACTTGTTAGTTATTGTGTGTGTGTGTGTGTGTGTGTGTGTGTGTGTGTGTGCGCGCTTTTGTAGGGTCTGCTTCTTTGCTAGAGCTGAAGCAGAGTTCAGTAATGCAAAGATTAGCTGGCTGGATGCCTTCAGCAATCAGGTAAGGAAAATTTATCCTCTCTGTAGTGCTTCTATGTAGAGATGAAAAACAAGTATCTCCGAAACAGCAACAGGAGAGATGCAGCCTTCTTTCCGCGGAATTTAGTGTAAATAAAGTAATTTAGTTACTTACAGTGCATCCGAAAAAGTATTTACAGCGCTTCACTTTTTCCACATTTTGTTACGTTACAGCCTTATTCCAAATTCTATTTAATAAATCTCTTTCCTCAAAATTCTATGCAAAATACCCCATTATGACCATGTAAAAAAAAGTTTACTTGAGAGGTTTGAAAATGTATTAAAATAAAAAAAAACAAATAACATAATTACATAAGTATTCACAGCCTTTGCTTAATACTTTGTAGAACCCCCTTTGGCAGCAACTACAGCCTCAAGTCTTTTTGAATATGATGCCACAAGCTCGGCACACCTCTTCTTTGCAGTACCTCTGAAGCTCCTTCAGGTTGGATGGGAGACGTCTGTGCACAACCATTTTCAGATCTCTAGAGATGTTCAATCGGATTTAAGTCTGGGCTCTGGCTGGGCCACTCCAGGACTGCATGGTCTCATGGTCTGAGAGTCCTTCAGGTGCCTTTTGGCAAATTCCAGATGCTCTGCCTTGTGCCTTTTACTAAGGAGTGGCTTTCGCCTGGCCACTCTGCCATAAAGGCCTGATTGGTGGATTGCTGCAGAGATGGTTCTGCTCTCCCTCCACAGAGGAACGCTGGAGCTCTGACAGAGTGACCATCGGGTTCTTGGTCACCTCTCTGACCAAGGCCCTTTTCCCCCCAATAGCTCAATTTAGATGGCCGGCCAGCTCTAGGAAGAGTCCTGGTGATTCCAAACTTCTTCCATTTACGAATGATTGAGGCCACTGTGCTCATTGGGACTTTCAAAGCAGCAGAAATGTTTCTGTGTCCTTCCTCAGATTTGTGCCTCAAGACAATTTTGTCTCGGAGATCTACAGACAGTCCCTCTGACTTCATGCTTGGTGTTTGCACTCTGACATGCAGTCAGCCGTGGGACCTTATATAGACAGGTGTGTGCCTTTCCAAATCATGTCCAATCAACTGGATTTACCACAGGTGGACTCCATTTAAGCTGTAGAAACATCTCAAGGATGATCAGTGGAAACAGGATGCACCTGAGCTCAATTTTGAGCTTCATGGCGAAGACTGTGAATACTTACGTAAATGTGATTTCTTAGTTTTTTATTTTTAATACATTTTCAGAACTCTCAAGAAAACGTTTTTTCACATGGTCATAATGGGGTATTTTGTGTAGATTTTTGAGGAAAGAGATTAATATAATACAATTTGGAATAAGGCTGTAACGTAACATTACGTAACGTAATGTGGAAAAAGTGGATCGCTATGAATACTTTCCGGATGCACTGTATATACAAGTTAGATATATGTTTTAATTGGACAGCATCAATATTAATTACAAAAAAATAATGAAATCTTTTCGTTACTGTAGTTCAAAATATTTCCAGTGAGGTGATGTGAGACCTAAAGCACAAATGAGCTGAAATGATCTCTGCACTGTTGATTTCTTATTGTCTGATCATTTCCTCTTGGAAAGATACTGCTTTGTTGCTGTACTTGCGACCATATTACTGATCATTAAGATGTGACCATTAAGGATTTTAACGTGTTTGTGCGTGTGCGCAGGGGGGAGCAGAGTCCGTGTGACTTGGCGGTTAGCCTGGCTGCCTCGTCTCTGGAGGACGACACTTTTATCTTCGCTCTGTGTCAAGATCATAAACTGAGAGTGTGGTCATTCAAGGTGGGTCTGTTTGTAGCACAGATGCACTAAACTTAAAACAACAGTAATTATCAGACCCTCTCTAGTGAGTTCTTACTGAATTATACTGAATTATCTTTTAGAATTCACTACATGATTCTCTTAATTTGTTTTTCCAACCGATTAAATCTTTTTGTTTGTTTTATTGAACCCATTATTTTATTTTACTGTTTTGTTTCTAGATTTTTTTTTTATACGTTTTAGTTTAAATCCATTTACGTTGTAAATGCCCGGCTGCATTAATATGGGGGTCATCTTTATTAATATTTTCTGCTTAAGTATTACATACATTAGAGGCAGTTTAATAAAAGTAATGTTACTGAAAATCCTTCTAAAATGTAATAAAAATACTGCAGTATTTCTTATTCGTTATTTAGTAACAACTATGGCTGCGTCCGAAATCGCGTACTTAAGCAGTACGTACTGGTTTGGGGTAAGTACGCGCTTCTTGCCAGGCAACTGATCAGTATTAAGTTAAACCTGCTCCAGCTCCTCAGCACTGCAGCAGTATAGGGCTGTAGTGAGTTAGTAAACTCTGGTGCTGCAGAACAGAAGATTTGTGATAGGTTTGATAACTCTAGCTAAGCTAACTGATCTTAGTAGGACCGGGCTAACGCTGCTCAGTAAAGCAGTTAAGATATGAAATTAAAGTTATTCTGTCTGCAACAGTATTAATAATAAACTCTCACACCTATAACTCGCTACTTTAACTTAAACTAACCCTCATAAATCTATAATTTACAGCCTGATATCACAAACAACCAAAACAGTTTGGATATCTGACTCTCCTCACCTTATAAACTTCTCTCTCTCTGTCCCCTCTCCTCTGCCGCTCACTGCCGGGTCCCTCAGCTCAGCGCAGCTCCAGGTGGATTGTGGGAAATATTATCGGGTGAAGTGTGCTGGGATTGCATACTTAAAAATCTCTCCCGGTGCAGTACGTCATCCGGGAACTTTTTGCGTCCTCAAACTCGCTTACTGCGCATTCGCATACCCGATCTCGCATACTGCTTTGTCATACTGTTAAGTATGGAAGTACGTGATTTTGGGCGCAGCCTATGTGTTTTTGTTTTTTTTTTGTCTTCCAGCTGTAATATTTATTTATTTATTTATTTTTGATCAATAGTTGCTGAATATTTGGTGCGTTCCTAGAACCTGGGAATACTGTAAAAAGTGTGCAGGTCTGGGTAGTCTGGGACCCAGACTGGGTGGTGGAATGACATGCTTTGCTTCTCTTCAGGAGCAGCAGTGTGTGCTGGTGACGGATCTGCTGGACTATGTGCCTGTGGGCCGCAATGAGTTGCGGTTTGTTCCTGGTCAGGCCCACCGGCTGCGTGTGTGTTTCTCTGGCTCTACAGGACTGTGTGTCTCCGTCTACCTTGCCATACCCAATCGGGGCCAATTCTGTGTGCTGCAGCTGGTGGCTAGTGAAAACAGCCGCTACAGCCTGGAGCACATCTCTACCAGCTTCAGTACACAGGTAACCCACAAAAAACACACACGTCTAGCATTAATAATAATTTTTTTAAAAATACATGGAGCGGAAAGAGTGATAATAATGTTAGTTATTCATGGTTACGTTTTCAGTATCTTATGAGTGGATTAGTATCTAATATGAAATGATGATAATTGATTCTGAGACTACTGTGCGAGTCCTCTCTGTGTCAGTTAAACACTGACCTTCTGATCTGTGTGTGTGTTTTGAGCAGGAGACGCTGGTGGACTTTATGTTGACTGCCACTGACATTTGGGGTCTCTGGGTGGATGACGATAATCAGGCCGTGGTGAAGTACATTAACTTTGAGCAGTGAGTATTGAGGGGTTGAGGGACTGGACACTGACATTAATAGAATGTAGTTTGTGTTAAAGTGTTAAGTAAGTTTTTGTGTGTGTGTCTGTGTGTGTGTGTGTGTGTGTGTGTGTCTGTGTGTGTGTGTGTGTGTGTGTGTGTGTGTGTGTGTGTGTGTGTGTGTGTGTGTGTGTGTGTGTGTGTGTGTGTGTGTGTGTGTGTGTAGTAATGCAGGGGGTCTGTGGAACCAGGTGTTTGTCCAGCCGCCTCCAGAGGAGGAAGTCAATATCGGTCCAGAGCAGGACCCCAGGGTGAGAGATTGTAACGTTTTTTGCATGTTCAGGTTGAGGGTGAAACGATGCTTTCCCACACAATACTGTCCACTCAGGCCTACCCCTCCCACTCAAACACACTGTACCCTCCCACTCAAACACGCCGTACCCTCCCGCTCCAACACGCCGTACCCTCCCGCTCCAACACGCCGTACCCTCCCGCTCCAACATACATGGCTGGGTGATTGCCCTTGGAAGAGGCTAGTGCTACTAATTACCCTCCTAGTGCTGGGAGCGTTGCTTGGGATTGGGGAAGGACAGTAAAGTGGAAGGGCTGAGTGGGTTGTTGGTGTTATAAATTGGGGGGGAGGGGGAAGTTAAAATGAGAAAAAATCTCCATTAAAGCTCCTCACAGCCTGTTCGCTATCTGTCTCTTAGGAGACGTACTTGGATGTGCTGTTTTCTCCACTGCGCTTCACAGCTGAGGCCATTGTGAAAGCTCTGCAGGTACCATCAACATTCTGCCTCCACACACACTCACACACGCGCGCACATACACTGTTCGTCTCAGAACCTTAATGTGTGTTTTTTGGTGGCAGATTTATAAACGTGGTACAGATCAGTTCGTAGACGTGACGTGGAACGAGCTGAAGATGGAGGTCACACTGGCAGTGGAAAATGAGGTACACACCCTCTGGATGGGTAATTTTAGGATGTATCAGTAGTCTGATATAAATGTCAGTTATTCATTTTGATTAGCATGTGAGACATTTTATAATTATTAATTCTAGTTTTATTTGAAGAATTCATGAGTTTAGTGTACGTATATTTAATATTTATTGATTTGTGTATTAATAACTAATTTGATTTAATATGATATAATTTGTATTAAAATGTATTTTATTAAAATGAAGTAACTAGGATTAACCTAATTAGATTAGCATTTAAATCTATATTTTATTTCTGCTTGGTGTGTGTGTAGCTACAGAGCAGTGTGACGGAGTTCGAGTTCTCTCAGGAGGATTACCGGATGCTGCAAATGGAGTTTTGGAGTAAGTTTTACGCCTGCTGCCTGCAGTACCAGGAGGCACTGTCCACCCCTCTCGCCCTGCACATCAACCAAGCCACCTCCATGGTCTGCCTGCTCAAGAAGGTATCAGATTTGTTTGCAGGTTGATTGTTATGTACAAGTATATTAAACAGTTCTATGGATTGATTTTCCAGACAGGGATTTAGCCAATTTGTCAACTGTATTTTCTTTCAGTGGGAATTCTCTATTCAAAACGCTGTGGAGTCCAATACTAGGCATAATCTCTGTCTGGGAAACTGCCCCAACAAGTTCTCTATAATTGCAACACAGACATTGAAAAAAACTGACATAGTACTGACCTGCTAATGCTCCGGGCCTTAGTGCTGAAGAAATTTGGGAATCTAAGCTTACCATAAATAAATGAAAGCGCTTTAATCACTCAAATAAACAGTGTTCAGAAGAGAAATCTCGTTTGACGTAAGAAAGAATTTTTTATTACAGTTTTGTTCACTAAGCTTAGCTTTTTACATTACATTACATTACATTTGGCAGACCCTTTTGTCCAAAGCAACTTACAATAGTCAAGTTCAAAAGTAATAGAAATTAGAGGTAAAACATTTTTAGATAGGGCTTAAAGGAGGTCGAAGGGAAATAATAGGATAGAGAAGTGAAGGAGGGGAAGAAGGAAATGAGGTTAGAATTTACTTTACTTAAGATAGTTAGCTCCAAAAATCATGCCAGTGTAAATAGTTTAAAGTGTATACGCTCACCAGCCACTTTATTAGGCACACCTGTCCAACTGTTCATTAACACAAATGTCGAATCAGCCAATCACATGGCAGCAAATCCATGCATTTAGGCATGTAGACATGGCCAAGACGATCTGCTGCAGGTCAAACCGAGCAGCAGAAGGGGGGGGGGGGGGGGGGGTTGAGATTTTGAACATGGTATGATTGTGTTAGAAGGGCTGGTCTGAGTATTTCAGAAACTGCTGATCTGCTGGGATTTTCATGCACAGCATTCTCTAGGGTTTACAGAGAATGATCCGAAAAAGAGAAAATATTCAGTGAGCTTCAGTTCTGTGGGTGTAAAAGCCTTGTTGATGCCTGAGGTCAAAGGAGAACGGAGAACACACTGGTTCCAGCTGATAGAACCACACCAGTAACTCAAATAACCACTCGTTACAACCAAGGTCTGCAGAAGAGCATCTCTGAACGTACAACATAGCGAACCTTGAGGTGGATGAGCTACAGCAGCAGCAGATCACACCAGGTGCCACTCCTGTCAGCTAAGAACAGGAAACTGAGGCAACAATTTACACAGGATCACCAAAACTGGACGAATGAAAATTGGCAAGAAGATAACCTGTTTTGATGAGTTTCTATTTGTACAGCGACATTTGTATGGTAGGGTCAGAATTTGGCTTTAACAACATAAAGTGCATGGATCCATTCTGCCCTGTATCAACTGTTCAGGCTGGTGGTGGTGCAATAGTGTGGGTGATATTTCTCTGGCACACTTTGGGCCACTGCAGCAACAGCGTGATGCTATCATGTCAATATAGACCAGACTCTCTGAGGAATGTTTCCAGTATTTGTTGAATCTAGGCCGTGAAGGCTTAAGACAGTTCTAAAGGCAAAATGGAGCAAGGTGTACCTAATAAAGTGTCCAGTAAGTGTATATTTTATATTTAGTTTTTGTTTCATTTTGTTTTGGGTGCTAATGTTTTGTGGTCATCACAATAAACACGTTAAATGGGAGATTCACACTACCACAATAACGTCAGTAAGTGGTCCTGTCAGGTCAGTTAATGTTTACTTTAGGTTAGGGTTGCAACGGTATGAGATTTTCACGGTATGATAACCGTCTCAGAAAATACCGCGGTATCACGGTTATCACGGTATCACAGTTTGTTACATATATTATTAAACTGACCCTTAAAGAAATTACAACAAAGGTTTTTTGTTCAATTAACTATTTATTGTAGAAACCTGGAACAACTATATAGATAATGTCTCCTTAAAAAAATAAGCTGTACACCATCAGGTGAAGGAAACCAGGTTTTTCCACTACTCTTAAGGGCATTAAGAGTGTATAAAGAAAAAAAAAAATTATATATATATATATATATATATATATATATATATATATATATATATATATATATATATATATACACACATATACACACGTTGCACACATTACATGTCCTCTAAGAAGTAAAGATCCTGTATTTAAAATATTCAGTACATCAGTTATTTAATATCTGATAAACTGAGCCTGGGTCAGTGTCTGATCAACAACTATTGTAAACGTCAGTTTTACTGCCAAGTTGGTATATAACCAGATACTGCAGAAAGAGGGGATTTATTTCTGACATGATCCTCACAATAGAGATTTCTATTTTAAGGCTTTCACACCGAGTCTGGTTTTAACATGAAAAACAGGCACTTCAGAATTAGAAAATGAACGCATGTAAATGAACGGCGTCTTTCACATCCAGTCCGGCCAGGACCTTTACACGGACACGTGAATCCGTCGCAGCACGCACTTCACGCCTGTACCTGCGTGCCCGAATTTCGGATAACTCAGCGCTTTGCCGGGCGCTTACCGCATGGGTTGTGCACGACTACAAAGAGGTTTTATTTAGGTTCAGATTAAAATTATAAACTAAACACATACTTTGCGCTGCACGGCGGGGTGGTGTTCATGGAGATGGGAGAACAGGTTTGATGTGTTTCCACCTTTAGCTGTGACTTTACGGCCCCATTGATTACAAATCGGATAACCATCCTCGGGTGCGTTCGGCGGGTATCTGAAATAGTCCCACACTGCTGATTTTAGTTTAGCTTTTTTTAGGCGGACGGAGATTTGTTTAGTCTGATGCACTTTCTGCTGTTCTCACCGCTGTGTGCTGAGGAGCTGAAGCGGAGCAGAGTTGCGCATGCGCGGGTGAGTTTCTCCGCTGGCTTGCCTTTTACCGGTAATAAGCAAACACACACGGTATGATAACCGTGCATTTTAATACCATGGTATACCGTGAAACCGGTTACCGCTGCAACCCTACTTTAGGTTAATTGCAGAGCCCTAATACGTGCCCTTTAAGGCCCTGTTTGAGAGGTTAGTATTTGGTCTGGTTCACCGTAGTGTTTAAACTGAATGGTTAACTGTCATTAGTTAGGTTTATGTTTAGCTTTTTTTTGTGATGCTTGTGATCATGTAAGGTTTGTGTGTGTAGGGTTTTGTTTCGTTCCTGCTGCCCTGTTTTGCTGTGGATCACCTGTACCTATCT
Source organism: Astyanax mexicanus (assembly GCF_023375975.1). Taxonomy (NCBI): domain Eukaryota; kingdom Metazoa; phylum Chordata; class Actinopteri; order Characiformes; family Acestrorhamphidae; genus Astyanax; species Astyanax mexicanus. Next base: position 10,809,434 of record NC_064417.1, read on the forward strand.
GCTGATGAGTATCTGACCTCGGAGGAGGAAACACCTGTGGCTGAAGGAGGTAAGCGGCCAGCAGTAAGCTGAATGTTAATTAAATAAAATGTGTGTATCTAGTAGGGGTGTAACAGTACATGTACAGTGTATTCTTTACAAAACGTCACAGGACGGGGGGTCACGATTCGGTTTGCGTAAACGCACACAGAATACACGGTACGCCTCTCTCTGTCTCGTGTTTGTGTGTGTGTGTTTGTGTGTGTGTGTTTGTGTGTGTGTGTTTGTGTGTGTGTGTTTGTGTGTGTGTGTTTGTGTGTGTGTGTTTGTGTGTGTGTGTTTGTGTGTGTTTGTGTGTGTGTGTTTGTGTGTGTGTGTTTGTGTGTGTGTTTGTGTGTGTGTGTTTGTGTGTGTGTGTTTGTGTGTGTGTGTTTGTGTGTGTCTTATGCTCTCTCTCTCTCTCTCTCTCTCTCTCTCTCTCTCTCTCTCTCTCTCTCTCTCTAGTAATATGCTTAGGAAATATGTGTAATTTCAGCAGTTAAAGTAATTCTGCTGTTTTTGTTTTTAATAAAGCGCCACAATCATGCTCAACATTTTTTGTATTTATATTTTTTTATTTGTTTAGATTTATATTTAATAATAAAAGAGCATGAGCCCTGTTACAACGTCCATCCCAAAAAACAAAACATGATTATAATGAAGATCCATTGTTTTTTTTTATAAAGTTAATAAAGGTGCGGCTGTACAGAATGCCCAGCCTCTTTATTTTTTCCGCAACCAAACCCCGTACCGAAAACGTACAGAACCGTGTGTAAACTGAGGTGTAAACTGAACCGTGAATTTTCTGTACTGTTAAACCCCTAGTATCTATTATCTGTAGAATTGTTGGCTGGAAGTTTTAACTGTCTCTGGGTGTGTTTGTGTGTGTGTGTGTGTGTTTTTGTAAGACCCTGATCTGGGCAGTGATATCCTGAAGCTGGTGCAGTGTCTGCGGATGGTGAGTGACTGTGTTCAGGGTGAGATGGCGTTCGAGATGGAGAAGGCGCTGGAGCTGCTGCTGTCTCCAGAGAGAGCTGCAGAACAGGTGCTGGAGAGCCTGCTCGCCAACGACAGGTTAGGATGGAATAAGAGATGGTTTTATACCAGATGTGGGCAGGTCCTATCACATAGGTTTGTGTTTTTCCAGCTTAAGCACACCAGGTTCATCTGATCAGGGCCCAGTTTCCCATAAGCTTCTTTAGCATTAAGAACATCTTAACATAAAGAGAGAGTGCTCATTTGGAATCTCGCTTAACCGTTTTAGAATCATCTTGGTGCTAAGAACCTTTTGGGAAACCCACTACTGTTTAATAGCTTGGTTTAGTGGGTCTGCATAGTGAAATCAGCAAGCTGTGCTGGAGTCCAGCTTCTGTTGATCATCCCTGTTTTATACAGAATTGTGCAAAAGTTTTAGGCACCTGTGGGAATTTCAGTAAAGAATAAGTGTTTTATCTGTGAAGTAAGTGTTTATTAGCTTAGTAAAACACTATCATTACAATAAATACACACAGCAATTTCACTTTTAGAGCACTCTTTTCCTTAAAACATCTTACAGTTTAACATACATGAAGTAAAATGTAACAAGGAATTCTCATTTTAAACTATGTATGTTTACTTGCATCTGTTCAAATCCTATATGGTGCTTTTTCAGGTAAAACACTCATATTGCTGAGATAAATGTAGTAGTGTAGTTTGCTTTGTTTCCTAAAACCTTTGCACAGTACTTATATAACCAACACAAAAGCCAGCATGTAGTGCTGGGTAGGCCTGTCACGATAACAACATTTTCAGGATGATATATTGTCCCAGAAATGATTGCGATAAACGATAATATTGTCATTTTAAAGTGCCACTATAGAAAATGCTTTTTCCTGCTTCGGGGCTCCCAAAGGTGCTGTAAGACAATGTGCCACACTAATAACATACTAGCATAATACTATTACACCATTTTACAGTGAAACTAACTTTCTATTATTAAGAGCAGACATCATATTATAAAATATTTTAATATCCTAAATAACTAAAACAAATAAATTACACCCACCCTGGGTTCTGAAAAACTGCACTTAATATTAAACAGACCCTTATTCCAAAAATTAAGTAACAACAGAGATTAAAGTAACGTTTACATTAATTTTTTTTTTACTCTTAACACATTGGCACTTACAGATTCATTTTTCTGATCATTTATGTATATGCTGTAAAACACACATTAGCTTAGTCCATATGATCAGAGACACACAGATAGCTCAGCAGGCCAGAGCTCCTGCTATAACAGACAGATCCGGCGAAAGCCAGCGAGAGAGGCACGCGGCTGTTATCGACATCTGCAAAATTATCGCGATAATAAAAAATTATCGTACGATAAGTCGATAACATGGTTATCGCGACAGGCATAATGCTGGGTGATAAAACTCTCAACTTGGCTTTATTCGCCCCACCACATTTACAGGTCACTTGCTTTAAAACATTTTATTGTTAGCATTATTTAAATGCAGTTATTTTAATAAACATTCCCTGTAAATAATCTTAAAATAACACAAATCTAATAAATAGAAAAACAGTAAACCATACATAATACATACTTTTTATATGACTACAATGTGTTAGTCTAAAACTAGATTAACTAGATTGTTGGTTGTTTTTAGTTGACAAAAAAAATAGACTAAAACTAATAATAACCAAAAGACTAAAATGTGACTAAAACTGTTACATTTTAGTCAAAAGACTATGACTAAAACTAAATCAATGAGGGTTGGCTGCTTGGTATTTTGGACCCAGGAGTACATTAAATTAAATGAGTCCAATAATGACTACATACAGTGAGTCCAAGAAGTATTTGGTCCCTTGCTGATTTTCTTCGTTGGCCCACTAATAAAGACATGATCATTCTATACTTTTAATGGTAGATGTATTCTTACATGGAGAGACAGAATATTAAAAAGAAAATCCAGAAAATAAATCTAAGGAATATATATTAATTGATTTGTATTTCATGGAGTGAAATAAGTATTTGATCCCTTAGTATTCATTAGCAGTTCTGGCTTTTACAGACCAGTTAGACACTCCCAATCAACTTGTTACCTGACCTGAAGCCACCTGTTCTCACTAATCACTTGTGTGAAAAACACCTGTCCACAGAATCAGACAGATCACACAGATTTCAAGTCTCCAACATGGGTAAAACCAAAGAGCTGTCACAGGACCTCAGAGTCAGAATTGTTGACCTTCACAAAGCTGGAATGGGCTACAAAAAGATTAGTAAGGTGTTGGATGTGAAAGTAACAACTATTGGTGCAATTATCAGAAAGTTTAAAGAGTATAACATGACAATCAACAGACCTTGGCCCGGTGCTCCAAAGAAGATTTCGCCTCGTGGGGTGGCAATGATGCTGAGAACGGTCAGAAATCGTCCTGCAACCACTTGGCAGGAGTTAGCAAATGACCTGAAGGCAGCTGGGACCACAGTTTGCAAGGAAACAATTGGCAACACTTTGCGCAACAATGGATTCACATCCTGCAGTGCCCGAAAGGTACCCCTGCTGAAGAGAGCACATGTGGAGGCGTGCCTCAAGTATGCCAATGATCATTTGAAAGATGAACCAAGTTATTGGGAGAAGGTTTTGTGGTCAGACGAGACCAAAATTGAACTTTTTGGCCTCAACTCCACCCGCCATGTGTGGAGGAAGAAAAATCCTGCCTATGACCCCAAGAACACTGTGCCCACCGTCAAGCATGGAGGTGGAAGCATAATGTTTTGGGGGTGTTTCTCTGCCAAGGGTACAGGGCTACTTCACCGCATCACTGGGAAGATGGATGGAGCCATGTACCGCACAATCCTGAGGGACAACCTCCTCCCCTCTGCCAGGGATCTGAAAATGGGCCGTGGTTGGGTCTTCCAACATGATAACGACCCTAAACATACAGCAAAGGCAACAAAGGATTGGCTCAAGAAAAATCACATTAAGGTCATGGAGTGGCCCAGCCAGTCGCCAGACCTCAATCCGATCGAAAATCTATGGAGCGAGCAGAAGGTCAGAGTTGCCAAGCGACAGCCCACCAACCTTCATGATTTAGAGAGGATCTGCAAAGAAGAGTGGGCCAAAATTCCCCCTGGTGTGTGTGCTAAACTTGTGGTTAACTACAACAAACGTCTCACCGCTGTGCTTGCAAACAAAGACTTTGCCACTAAGTATTGAGTGTGTTTGGCAAGAGGGATCAAATACTTATTTTCCTCATTGAAATACAAATTAATTAAAATATATTCTTTAAAATTATATTCTGGATTTTTGTCTTGATATTCTGTCTCTCCATGTTAGAATATATCTACCATTAAAAGTGCAGAAGGATAGTGTCTTTATTAGTGGGCAAACAAAGAAAATCAGCAAGGGATCAAATACTTCTTGGACTCACTGTATTAACATAAATAATACATATTTCTGAAGTCAGCCTTCCCAATCACCCACCAAAGATCAGCTGCCCAGCATCCAGTTTTGCCTGAGACAAGTTGTTCATTCTTCACTACCGATCACAACTCTGCTTCCACTGCTAGTGCTGCTATACAACGGATTATAATAGGACGTATAAGATTAATTTAAAATTCATTTAAAAGCTGCCTGACCACCTTCTACCCACCTGGCAAGATGTTGACATCCTAGTGTCTGTCCACAAGGCTTTGAGCCTGTCAGTGAGCTTGGCCATAACTCCGTTATTCTCTCACTTATAAATAATAAGAAACCTTTAGGTGTGACAGAAAGTGATTTTATTTGTATTGTGATACATATCGATATTGACTGATATGGAAACTATATTGTGCAAATTTTTTTTAATTTAGTTTTATTTTTTTTATATGTAAATGTGAATAATGTGTACCCTCTCCACTTTTTGCAGTGATAATGTGATTGAGGACATTACCAATAAATTGCAGAATGTGGGCAATCCCCTGGCTGCCATGGCTGCTCTGCTCAGAGAGCTGGATCTGGAGACTGATGTGGAGATGGGGCCAGAGCCAACAGCTCCCCCTGCAGGTCAGCTCACTTACCTGTTGCATGTATACATACATGGATAATCTGTCAGTGATTGAAAGAAAAAAAAAAGGTACAGGAAAACCAGTAGAGCTGTACTAAATGCTCAGTAGGAAGAGTAAGAACAAGCAGAGAGAGAGTTTTTTGGAGAGAACGTGCAGTATTTATTGTTCTTCCTGCTAAATGCTTATACAATGTTTTTGTCAGAAATTTTCAAACATTCACCACTGCAATGATAACTGTTTTTTAGGTCAGTCTCTGAGTGTGCGGATCAGTCTCTCCCAGCTCTATGGCAGCAGTGTAGCGGTCAGTGTGATTTGCCAGGCAGTGTGTCAGATGGCGCTGACCAGGGCACTGCTGTGCAGAGACCTGCTCATCCTCCAGCACCTCTACCTCCGTCTTGGAGACAATGTAAGTGGGGATGTGTTATATTGGTCAGGGAATCAGTTAATAAGACGATTAGAAAAGTTTCAAATGGTTCTTTGAGTTGTCCTGGTTCTCTATAAAACCGTTGCATTGAGTAAAGAATGTTTAAAGAACCACTTTAACTTTTGTGTAGGTAAAACATTTGATTATCTTTTATTGGGGAGTGAAATTAAAAGTGTGTTTGTGTTTGTGTGTGTGTGTGTGTGTCTGTATGCAGATGCTCCTTGCAGGCAGTGCCCAGTCTCTACAACTGCAACAAGATCTGATCCCCCGCTGCTCTCACCTGCTCTGTTGTTATTACCTGCTGAAGCAGCTCAGCCAAACACTTGCCTCACCTGTGCCAGTCGATACACTGTAAGTACACAAACATCCTGCAGTTCAGCCCCACTCATTCAGCCAGCAGCGCATTTCCTTTAGGCATTAAATATAGTTTGCTGTTACTGTCCGACAGGCTGCAAATGGTTTGTTGTAGGGGTGTAACGCAGAGCCTGTGCACTTTCTCTTAAAGTATGACTAAACACATTTTGTAACTTGGTCATTAAAACTGCTGTTTTAATTCTGAACTGTTTAAATAACCCAAATCTGTTAAGAATGATGTTAATGAACAGACTAACACGGAGGAAGAATAGGCATATTATTTGAGAACACTATTAAACACAGCTGACGCTGCAGGTCAAGTTTAAGGCTTGTTTATCCTGTCCCTATTAAGTGCTGCAGGAAAGGGGGGTTTGTTCCCCACAACGAAGACTCTTATGCTTGCTATGCTGGTGTCAGATTACCATAGTCTTGGTTGGCGGCCGCGTTCACACCCTGAATAATTATGTTTTTGGCGTAGTTTTAGCCGCACAGAACCTCAACTGGCAAAATACACTTCTCTCCTATTGAATCTCTCTCTCCCTCCCTCTCTGTCTATAGAGATGCTAACCTGCAGCACCTTTCTGTGTTGGAGCTTTCGGACTCAGCAGCGCTGGCGCCCAACAGATCAGGTCAGAACTCAACATACGGACCTGTGCTAAAACAGTGGGATTAGAGCAGGGGTGGCCTTTTTTTGTTTGCATTTGCAAACATTAATGCTGATAAATTTTAAGACAATAAAACATCAAGCTTTTTTTTATTATTATTTGTTTAGCAGGAAATTACTTTGTTGTGTCACTGACTGCCCAGAGGACAAATGTTTAAAGCTGTGATGGACTTAATCTGTTTTAAAAATAATGTTTCCTAGTGCATCTCAAAAAATGAGAATATCATAAAAAATTTATTTCAGTAATATGGTTACCCCTTAAAATACCTTGTCCTGTATACGGGCTACAGGTGTAGGTGATACACCTGATTTTTTTTTTCTGCAGTAAAATAACTTATTTACATTCTGAGAGCTTTGAAATCTCCTACAGGACACGTGGAGAAGCTGCCTGTTTTCTCTCTACTCACATTAATAATTCCAGATCAGTAACAGGAATCACAAATTCTGCAGGTTTGAAAATAGACGTAAAACTAGACAAATGTAATGAAACTAAAGGTTTGGAGGACATGACCTGTTTGATTTATATTTTTAGAAAAATGCTGATTTTAAAATGAAGTTGAGAAAAGAGCCAATTTTATAATTTTATTAATTATATTTTGACATTAGCAGATGTACTTAAATATTTTTCTATAAATTTTCTATTACAATTAAAATTATGCTTTTTATTAATGTTCCGTATCAAACATGAAAGCTTTTAATGTAAAGCTTGAAAAAAAATCCTCAGGATTTAGTGGTGTAATGTCAGGCAGACCAAAATCCAGTCCTGTTAAGGGGTTAAAATGTGAGTTGTTTTAGGGGTTTATTTCTTTTGTTGTTGATTATGGTTCACAGCCAATGAAATTGGCAATTATCAAAAATGTGTTTTGATATATGTTTTTCACAAAAAATGAGCCAATGCCAATGAGTTTGAGTTAGAAAAAATATTTTTTTAGTATCATTTGATGAAAAATGAAAACGGGTCCCACAGACCCGAACACCACACAAGGGTTAACTAAACCACCACTAAGTCTATTTCTCCACCAACAGTGAATAGTAATGGAATAGTATCAGCTGGATGGTTAGACTGAAGCTGTTTTATTAATGTTTTAATTTAAAGTATTGTGATGTGTATAAAATGATCTATCTCTCTCTCTCTCTCTCTATTTCTCTCTCTATCTCTCTCTCTCTCAGTGTTGAATCCTCAGACGGTGGTGGAGCTGTTTTATCAGAATGTGGGCCGTAAGGTCATCATCTCTCAGCTGTTTGGTCAGAGTGATGCTCGTGCAGCACAGAGTCCGCTGCACTGGCCTCAGCTCAGCTCCAGTGTGCTCACAGTCCTGGGACAGCTGCTGTATCCTAATATATACACATGTTCCTCAGGGGAGGTGTTGCAGTGCAGTAGATTAAGATTAGTAGTGTGTGTGGAAGTGTGTAGTAGTGTGTGTGTGTGTGTGTGTGTGGAAGTGTGTAGTAGTGTTTAGTTGTGTATGACAGTGTTTAGTAGTGTATGGCAGTGTGTAGTAGTGTGTGTGTGTGTGTGTGTGTGTGGAAGTGTGTAGTAGTGTTTAGTAGTGTATGGCAGTGTGTAGTAGTGTGTGTGTGTGTGTGTGTGTGGAAGTGTATAGTAGTGTGCGTTGTCAGGCTCTGTATGTTTGATTCTTTACATCGTTGTGTTCAGTTGGCCCAGTAACCCCAACTTCATGTTCCCAGAGTGCATGATGGGAAATTGTCAGTACACACAGCTGCAGGTGAGTAGAACATGATATAATAATAATGTGTGTAAGGGTTTTGTGCTGTAGTTTCTGTATCTGATGGTGTTTGTTTGTAGGAGTATGTGCGTCTGATTCGTCCGTGGTGTCAGGCGAATGTAGGCTCCTGCCGGTTTATCCTGGGTCAGGCGTATCTGGCGAGTGGAGAGGGGCAGAAGGTAAAACACCTGCATGTTTAGATCAATAATGAGCACATTTAAAATTTGTGACTGCTAATCAGTAAAGGGAAGAACACATCCTCTGCTGAAAACATTTGAAGAACATTCTTCAGGAAAATAATTCTGCACACTAGAGATTGACACTAAGACATAACGATACCTGAACAGTTGATGTATTACTGTTCTTTGGATCACGAGTATCATAGTTTTTTTTTTCTTTCTGTTTAATTTCAGGCATTGCAGTGTTTTCAGGAGGCGGCCCCAGAAGTGGAGAAGGAGGAGTTTTTGATGAAACTGACTGGATCAGAGGAGGAGGCGGGATCTACAGCACCGCGCTTACTTTATTACAACAAGGTATTAAACTGTTCTTCCTAAAACAAGGTGTGTGTAATTGAGAGTGATAGAAACTGTGATATGACTAATTCTCATATCTTAATTTGATGACAACCCTAACAAAGTATAACAGACAGTTGCCATTAGTATTTCACTGACGATGTTTTTTTAACTATAGATGGGAAGATTGTTTAGCTAGGTACAGTTGTGTTCAAAATAATAGCAGTGTGTTTAAAAACATTAGCTAAGCAGAAACTCTTTGTAGTAGTTTTTATTTCCATACATTGGGAACATTGCATACTGTGTTCCAAATCAAAACATGAAGAAATGTATATAATTTTGAACTACTTTACAAAAAAGCAATAGCAGTGTCTGCATTTGTCTTTACAAACATATATATATATATATATATATATATATATATATATATATATATATATATACAATAGGGTTTATCATTCCTGTGAATCACTAAGCTAATATTTAGTTGAATAACCACGGTGTTGCATAGAGCCAACCAACTTCTGGCACCTGTCAACTGCTATTCCAGCCCAGGATGCTTTGACGACATCCCACAATTTATTTGCATTTCTTGGTTTTGCTTCAGAAATGGCATCTTCGATGTCAGATTAAGGTCTGGAATTGGGCTAGCTGCTCCATAATCTCAATTTTGTTGGACTGGAACCAAGATTTTGCTCTTTCATTGGTGTGTTCAGGGTCACCCATTTCAAGGGCATTTCCTCTTCAGAGTAAGGCAACATGACCTGTTCAAGGATTCTGATATATACAAACTGGTCTATGATCATGCTTGCACCACCATGCTTCACAGTCTTCACTGTTAGAGTTTGGGTGTCGTCTAGCAAACTGTCTGCAGCCCTTCGACCCAAAAAAAAAACAATTTTACTTTCATCAGTTCACAATGTTTCTCCATTTTGTCTTTAGGTTAGTGGATGTGTTTTTTGGCGAATTGTATCCGCTTTAGTTTGTTTTTATATATATATATATATATATATATATATATATATATATATATATATATATATATATATATATATATATATATATATATATATATATATACACTGCTCAAAAAAATAAAGGGAACACTCAAATAACACATCCTAGGTCTGAATGAATGAAATATTCTCATTGAATACTTTGTTCTGTACAAAGTTGAATGTGCTGACAACAAAATCACACAAAAATCATCAATGGAAATCAAATGTATTAACCAATGGAGGCCTGGATTTGGAGCCACACACAAAATTAAAGTGAAAAAACACACTACAGGCTGATCCAACTTTAATGTAATGTCCTTAAAACAAGTCAAAATGAGGCTCAGTATTGTGTGTGGCCTACACGTGCCTGTATGACCTCCCTACAACGCCTGGGCATGCTCCTGATGAGGTGGCGGATGGTCTCCTGAGGGATCTCCTCCCAGACCTGGACTAAAGCATCCGCCAACTCCTGGACAGTCTGTGGTGCAACGTGACGTTGGTGGATGGAGCGAGACATGATGTCCCAGATGTGCTCAATCGGATTCAGGTCTGGGGAACGGGCGGGCCAGTCCATAGCTTCAATGCCTTCATCTTGCAGGAACTGCTGACACACTCCAGCCACATGAGGTCTAGCATTGTCCTGCATTAGGAGGAACCCAGGGCCAACCGCACCAGCATATGGTCTCACAAGGGGTCTGAGGATCTCATCTCGGTACCTAATGGCAGTCAGGCTACCTCTGGTGAGCACATGGAGGGCTGTGCGGCCCTCCAAAGAAATGCCACCCCACACCATTACTGACCCACTGCCAAACCGGTCATGCTGAAGGATGTTGCAGGCAGCAGACCGCTCTCCACGGCGTCTCCAGACTCTGTCACGTCTGTCATGTGCTCAGTGTGAACCTGCTTTCATCTGTGAAGAGCACAAGGCGCCAGTGGCGAATTTGCCAATCCTGGTGTTCTCTGGCAAATGCCAAGTGTCCTGCACGGTGTTGGGCTGTGAGCACACTCCCCATCTGTGGACGTCGGGCCCTCATACCATCCTCATGGAGTCGGTTTCTAACCGTTTGTGCAGACTCATGCACATTTGTGGCCTGCTGGAGGTCATTTTGCAGGGCTCTGGCAGTGCTCCTCCTGTTCCTTCTTGCACAAAGGCGGAGGTAGCGGTCCTGCTGCTGGGTTGTTGCCCTCCTACGGCCTCCTCCACGTCTCCTGGTGTACTGGCCTGTCCCCTGGTAGCGCCTCCAGCCTCTGGACACTACGCTGACAGACACAGCAAACCTTCTTGCCACAGCTCGCATTGATGTGCCATCCTGGATGAGCTGCACTACCTGAGCCACTTGTGTGGGTTGTAGAGTCCGTCTCATGCTACCACGAGTGTGAAAGCACCACCAACATTCAAAACTGACCAAAACATCAGCCAGACAGCATAGGTTCTGAGAAGTGGTCTGTGGTCCCCACCTGCAGAACCACTCCTTTATTGAGTGTGTCTTGCTAATTGCCAATAATTTCCACCTGTTGTCTATTCCATTTGCACAACAGCAGGTGAAATTGATTGTCAATCAGTGTTGCTTCCTAAGTGGACAGTTTAATTTCACAGAAGTTTGATTTACTTGGAGTTATATTGTGTTATTTGAGTGTTCCTTTTATTTTTTTGAGCAGTGTGTGTGTATATATATATATATATATATATATATATATATATATATATATATATATATATATATATATATATATATATATATATATATATATATAAACAGTGGGGCTTTGCAGGGACTTATTGTTAATATCTTATCTTCACACAGGCATCTTCTAACTATCACAGTACTCACTGGTAACATGAGACTGTCTTTGATCATCCTGGAGCTGATCATTGGTTGAGCCTTTGCCATTCTGGCTATTCTTCGATCCGTTCGATTAGTAGTCTTGTTTTTTCTTCCATGTCTCTCTGGTTTTGTTCTCCATTTTAAAGCATTGGAGCTCATTTTGGCTAAACAGCATATTATTGTCTGCACTTCTTTAAGTTTTACCCTCTCCAATCAACTTTTTAATCAAAGTTTGCTGTTCTGCTGAACAATGTCTCTAACAACCCATGTTTCTCAGGCTTTCAAGGAGAAATGCATGTACAGCATGTGCTAGCTTCACCCTTAAATAAGGGCCACCTGATTCAGACCAGTTTCCTCACAGAATTATTGACCTCACTAATTGAACTCCACGCTGCTGTTATTTTGAACACACCCCTTTCAGTTAATTAATTATGTTTTTTTAGTCATATTGGACTGCTATTAATTTAAACATTACTTTATCTGTATTTTCAACCAAAATATAAGTTCGACCAATATTCCTCTGATTTAGCCGATCCGATTCAGGAGTTAAGGGTTATACAGTTAAGCAGTGCTGTGTGTGGATTATTGTTAAAGCTGCTGGGTCACAGGAAGCTGCAGTTCCATCTTTAGATGCGCTTCGCAGCTGGAGCGTGGAACCTCACTCTGAGTGATTGCTGACTTGACTTTACAATCTCAGCTCAGTCTGGAGCGTTTTGAGCCAAATCTAAGGTGTCTGTCTGTCTGTCTGTCTCTCTGTCTGTCTGTCTGTCTGTCTCTCTGTCTGTCTGTCTCTCTGTCTGTCTGTCTCTCTGTCTGTCTGTCTGTCTGCGTGCGTGTGTGCGTGCGTGTGTTGTAGGTTCTTCGACTGCTGGAAGATGTTGGTTTGCCGGAGCTGGTGATTCAGTTGGCTACGTTGGCCATATCAGAGGCGGTGAATGATGAGAGAAGTCAGGTAGGAAAACACTGGGACATTCAGGTGAGTCATCACTAAATGCTGTGTCCCTTAATCTTACTGTGTGTGCGTGTGTTATAGGCTGCTCTGTGGACACGGATTTTTAAGCACCATCTGGACCTTGGGCACAACAAAGAGGCCTATGAAGCCCTGACACAGAACCCGGACTCCAGCAGGTACACATCCCAGAATCCTCTGCTCTGCTGTGGCCCTAAAAAACAACATATGCACATATCAAATATTTTACCTTAGAGTAATTTAATATGAACAATTATTAATAATTAAATGAATAATTGTGTGTGTAGGCAGTTGGACTGTCTGCGACAGCTGGTGGTGGTTCTGTGTGAACGCGCTCAGCTTCAGGATCTTGTCCAGTTTCCCTACGTCAACCTGCATGAAGAGGTCAGGTTTATTTTTTATTAAAATTTCTAGTCTATTCTAAGTGTTTTAGAATCTGTTTTATATGGGTGATATATGATTTCAAAGTATGTATTGTATTTCTGTCCATGTTATTGTTAGTTTTTTGTCTCGATAATGACTGTCCTAATCTCTGTTGCTATAGGTGGTCAGTATTATTGAGTCTCGTGCTCGGGCAGTGGACCTGATGACCCATAATTACTATGAGCTTCTGTACGCCTTCCACATCAACCGCCACAACTACAGGAAAGGTACTGACCAGATAAAGCACTCAGCAGTCAGTCTGCATTAGTTCCCCTGCTGTGGTTAATTAAGGAGCGGGTGTGATTGGTTTACTGGTCATGATTCAGTTCTGATTTGATTAAAGGTCATGATTTGTGTACAAGACTGAAGTAAAAGGTCTATCAGACACTGCCAATTTGTAATGAATGAATGTTTATTAGTTCTGCTGCCATGGGGCTGGCTGATGAGCAATATGGAGTTACAGTTTTGTGTGTGTGTGTGTGTTTCAGCTGGTACAGTGATGTTTGAGTATGGTATGCGTTTGGGACGTGAGGTGCGGACACTACGAGGTTTGCAGAAGCAGGTGAATTGTTTCCTCGCCGCTCTGAACTGCCTCCGCCTCATTCGTCCAGAATACGCCTGGATAGTCCAGCCCTCATCCGGACCTGCTGTAAGCACCTTTCATTCCTTCACTCTTCTGTCATAAAGGAGACCCGGTGCGAAATGTATTTGAGTTGTAGTGAAACGTGTTAACGAGTGCAAACTTTTTTTATATGGCCACCTCCATTCACCCTAGCCCTCCAAAGTACAGCGCTTTAACCGATGCTCTGATCAGGCTCATATCATCATACTCATCACGTTTCACTACACCCCAAGTCTATTTCACACTGGATTTCTACTTTTATTGCAGCTGATCAGCAGAGACACGTTTGTTTCCTGAAGAACATTAATAATTCAACCTTTTTTCTTCATTTAAATGTGTTGAAATATATCTCAATTAAATATACATGTTGTATCAGCTACTAATTAAATGAGAACAGTGTAGCAGAGTACCCAGTATCATTTAATTTAATTTAGTCTTATTATTTATTTAATTTAATTAAATTTATTATATTATTTAATCTTTGGCTCAGCTTATCTTGAACTAATCTTATTAAAAATACGGTAATTTTTCTCCCACTCTGTCACGCAGTCTGATCGACCTGGAGCTTCACCCAAGCGGACTCATGACGGAGAGCTGGCAGCAGCTCCAGGTAAGAAAGTCTTTAGTTTTTAAATGATCGAGTTCTCCTGCCTGTTCTGTGTGTAATGTACAGTACTGTGCAAATGTTTTAGGCACCAAAGCAAATTACACTAATCCATTTATCTCAGCAATATGAGTGTTTTTACCTGAGAAAAGCACCACATATGATTTGAACAGATGCAAATAAACATACATGCAGCAAAACGTAACAAGGAATTCTAATTTTTAACTAAGTATGTTATATCCTGTGAGCCGAGCTGAAGAACAAAGTGTAGAGATTCCAGATTTCCCCTGGATGCTCCTCAGCCAGCATGTGTATATTATGTTCAGTTCCGTCAGCAGCTCACCTGATTTACCACATTTACCCATTTACCAAACCAGGTGTTGACATGATGAGAAATAACTCCCATGAGGTTAAACTCCCATGAGGAGAGATTAGGAGATGTTTTAAGAAAAACAGTGATGTTAAAGCACTGTTGTAATGTTAGTGTTTTACTGAGCTAATAAACTTCACAGATAAGACACTTATTCTTTACTGAAATTCCTACAGGTGCCTAAAACATTTGCACAATACTGTATGTGTGTTCTCCACAGTGAACCGGCAGATAGAGATTCTGGAGCTGATTGATCTGGAGAAAGAGTACATCCTCTCTCGCTGCCGCCTCACTCTCGCCCAGCAACATCCTCCGTCAGCCGCTATAGCAGGTACCACAGAAAAAATAAACACACGCACGCAAGCCTATTGAAACAATGTGTAATTCGAGGCATGGACTGGAGGGGTATAATGCCCCCAGCCCTGAGCTGTGGAGCAGTAAAAACTGTCTGGAGTGAATGTGCTATGTCTAATACCTTTGGGATGTGTCTAAAATGAGGTGATGTAATGATCATCCAACAACCTGACCTCGCTAATGCTCTTGTTGCTGAATGCAATCAAATCCAATTCACCAACATCTAGTAGAAAGCCTTGTTTAATTAAGAAAATTACTCCAAAAATGAATGTTTATTGTAAATTAACCTCATAATATCTGCAGTGTGAGAACCAGAAATGTATGAAGTACTAGAGAGTACTAGAGTGTTCTGTAAGCTTTACACTTGAGTAGAGTTACTGAAGTATTCAACATTTTCTGTACTCAAGAACGGCAAGTAGTTTATTGTAAAATATAGTATTGAATAGGCCTGGACAATATTTCGATATCGGTATTTATCGCGATAAGAAATGTTTCAATAACGGTGATATCATTTTTGTGATATATCGATATGTATTATTTACAGACAGGCGTTTTTTAGCGGCGTCAGTTCACTGCAGCCCTGAACATAGCCGGGCTACGTCAGTGCGTGATGACGCAATCATACAGGCACCTAACCGAGCGGATCTCCGCTCCGCTCCCCACCTAAAACCCGCCCGCGATGAAACGAAACCGACCCTAACCCGTTCGTTTTCATCGCAGGACATTTTAGATGAAGATTGAGCGGATAGTTGAGGGAGGCAGGTCTAATTCAGTGTTTCGGCGTTCAAAGGTTTGATAAACTTCAGACTTCAGCTTGCTCCAAATTGTTCTGGAGAGTGGAGCCGACCAGCAACAGTAATACAGCCGTTCCTCCACCTCAAGCAGATTCACTACACACAATATCTTCCTTATTCTGGCTAAAACACTTGTAGTTTATTTAGTTATTTATAGTTTATATAGGTTTGTTTATTTAACGGGGATATCATGTTCCCTTTATACACTACCGTTCAAAAGTTTGAGGTCACATTGAAACGTCCTTATTTTTGAAGGAAAAGCACTGTACTTTTCAATGAAGATAACTTTGAACTAGTCCTAACTTTAAACAAATACACTCTGTACATTGCTAATGTGGTAAATGACTATTCTAGCTGCAAATGTCTGGTTTTGGTGCAATATCTACATAGGTGTATAGAGGCCCATTTCCAGCAACTATCACTCCAGTGTTCTAATGGTACAATGTGTTTGCTCATTGGCTCAGAATTCTAATTGATGATTAGAAAACCCTTGTGCAATCATGTTCACACACCTGAAAACAGTCTAGCTCATTACAGAAGCTACAAAACTGACCTTCCTTTGAGCAGATTGAGTTTCTGGAGCATCACATTTGTGGGGTCAATTAAACGCTCAAAATGGCCAGAAAAAGAGAACTTTCATCTGAAACTCGACAGTCTATTCTTGTTCTTAGAAATGAAGGCTATTCCATGCGAGAAATTGCTAAGAAATTGAAGATTTTCTACAATGGTGTGTACTACTCCCTTCAGAGGACAGCACAAACAGGCTCTAACCAGAGTAGAAAAAGAAGTGTGAGGCCACGTTGCACAACTAAGCAAGAAGATAAGTACATTAGAGTCTCTAGTTTGAGAAACAGACGCCTCACAGGTCCCCAACTGGCATCTTCATTTAACAGTACCCGCAAAACACCAGTGTCAACATCTACAGTGAAGAGGCGGCTGCGGGATTTTGGGCTTCAGGGCAGAGTGGCAAAGAAAAAGCCATATCTGAGACTGGCTAATAAAAGAAAAAGATTAAGATGGGCAAAAGAACACAGACATTGGACAGTGGACGGATGAATCCAAGTTTGAGGTGTTTGGATCACAAAGAAGAACGTTTGTGAGACGCAGAACAAATGAAAAGATGCTGGAAGAATGCCTGACGCCATCTGTTAAGCATGGTGGAGGTAATGTGATGGTCTGGGGTTGCTTTGGTGCTGGTAAGGTGGGAGATTTGTAGAGGGTAAAAGAGGATTCTGAATAAGGAAGGCTATCACTCCATTTTGCAACGCCATGCCATACCCAGTGGACAGCGCCTGATCGGAGCCAATTTCGTCCTACAACAGGACAATGACCCTAAACACACATCCAAATTGTGCAAGAACTATTTACAGCAGAAGCAGGCAGCTGGTATTCTATTGGTAATGGAGTGGCCAGCGCAGTCACCAGATCTGAACCCCATTGAGCTGTTGTGGGAGCAGCTTGACCGTATGGTACGCCAGAAGTGCACATCCAACCAATCCAACTTGTGGGAGCTGCTTCTAGAAGCG
This sequence comes from Astyanax mexicanus, assembly GCF_023375975.1. Lineage (NCBI taxonomy): Eukaryota > Metazoa > Chordata > Actinopteri > Characiformes > Acestrorhamphidae > Astyanax > Astyanax mexicanus. The sequence continues at coordinate 10,826,649 of NC_064417.1, forward strand.
TGGGGTGCAATTTCTCCAGCTTACCTCAACAAATTAACAGCTAGAATGCCAAAGGTGTGCAATGCTGTAATTGCTGCAAATGGAGGATTCTTTGATGAAAGCAAAGTTTGATGTAAAAACAATGTTATTTCAAATACAAATCATTATTTCTAACCTTGTCAATGTCTTGACTCTATTTTCTATTCATTTCACAAAGTATGGTGGTGAATAAGTGTGACTTTTCATGGAAAACACAAAATTGGTTGAGTGACCCCAAACTTTTGAACGGTAGTGTATATGTGAAGGCTTTTTGTATTCCCTATTCTGGTTGAAGCACTTTTGTTTTGATCTGTTAAAAATGTTTACAAAAGAATAAGAATCTCTGCCTCTGTTGTTATGTAAAGTTATTTATATTGGTAATTTGTATATAGGTTATAGGTTTATGTTTGACAGGGATGTCATGTTTTTATTTTGCTACATGCAAATAAAAGTGAGCATTGATTTATTCTGATCATTTTTTTTTTATAAAGTATTATACAGTTTTTTTGTGAGAGGAGGCTTTAAAGACTTCAATTTAAAATTTCAGACATTAGTGTACAGATTTCCATTGCAGGGATTCTTAGCAGTTTTTCTGAGGCCTTCAAAGTATTTATATCGATATCGAAATTATATCGTATCGACCGAAATTAAGGAATATATCGTGATATAAATTTTGGCCATATCGTCCAGCACTAGTATTGAAGTACTGAAAGTAAAAGTACAGTTCTGTGTTGTGTAGTTATTACAGAAAGCAGTGTACAGTTATCAGAGTAAAGGCAAGAACAGTCTTCTTATAAGATCAGCTCATCTCTATATTCACTCAATAATGAGTTTCACAAGACATAATGTAGGTTTTGAATGATTCCTTACATTTTTTATAATTGTAAGAAGTGACGATACAGCACTAAAAAAAGGTTTGAAACTCACCCAAAATATGTAGTGAAGTAAAAGTGGGTGGAAATAATACTCCAGTAAAGTACAAATACAGCATTTTACTACTTAAGTACAGTAAAGAAGTAGTTCTATATGCCAACTACAGTGAGGAAAATAAGTATTTGGTCATCCTGTGACTTTGCAAGTTCTCCCACTTAGAAATCATGGAGGGGTCTGAAATTTTTATCTTAGGTCCACTGTAAGAGACATGAATCTAACATTTTTTTACCAATTGATTTGTGTGTTACTGCTGTAAATAGGTATTTGAACACCTGTGTAATACAATGTTATTTTTGGTGCAGGAGCCTTTGTTTGTAATTACAGAGGTCAAACGTGTTCTGTAGTTTTTCACTAGATTTGCACACACTGCAGCAGGGATTCTTTGCCCATTCCTCCACACAGATCTTCTCAGAACCCTCCATGATTTCAAAGTCGCAGGGTGTTCAAATACTTATTTTCCACACTGTATATGCACTGTAGTGTCCTGACCTGCAGCCTGTTTGTGTGATGGCTGCTCCTTGGTCAGTCACGTCTTTAAAGTGATGCTCACACTCTAACTGTGACATTAGTATTGTTTAGTTTTCAGCAACTGTTGAACTGTGGTGTCAGGATTGTACTGTTCTGTTACTGCTAATGTGTATAAATTACTGTGTTTGAAAATCTTGTTTTGCACTGTAAAGCAGGTTTTAAATGTGCTGTAAAAATAAAGTTTACTTGCTCCCTCAGGCAGTGCCTCAGCAGTGGAGATGGTGGCTCTTCTGGTCCAGGCTGGTCTCTTCGACACAGCGCTCTCTCTGTGCCAGACGTTCAAACTGCCCCTCACTGCTGTCTTTGAGGGTCTGACCTTTAAGTAAGTCTGTTTAAAATAAAGCTGGATATCAAACGTTTTCTAGAGGGTATTTTAGTATCTGCATAAGTAAGATGTAGGTAGTTATGCTGTGTAGTTTCACGTGGGAAGCTGAGCTAAATGTGATAAAGGTTTAAATGTTCTCTCTCTCTGGGTTCGAACCCCGGCTCATGCAGCTTTGCCATCAAGCTGCCGGCACTCAGAGGGAGCAAAATTTTCCCTGCTCCCTCCGGGTGGGTAGATGGCGCTCTCTCCCCACATCACGAAAGGGTGATGTCCACAGCACAGTGCGTCTGTGAGCTGATGTATCAGAACCGAGTCACTGCGCTTTCCTCCAAGCACACTGTGATGCTACTCGGTAATGCTGCATCAGCAGCAGCTCGAAAAGGAGGGGTGATGGCTTCACATGTATCGGAGGAAGCATGTGCTAATCTTCACCCTCTTAATTCCAAAGATTAAGACTGGGTAGTTTATAAGCACGCACTACTCAACAGTCTCATAAAAATCTGTTTTTCATTTGCAGTTAAAATATTTGATCCAAATATGTACTGAATAATTTTCCACCTATTATTCTAATTGCTGATGGTTAGTATTGTGTTAATCTGTGTTGCAGGTGTGTAAAGCTGCAGTATGGAGGGGAGCAGAGTCAAAACGAAGCGTGGAACTGGTTAGCAGCCAATCAGCTCCCAAGTCTCATCACCACTAAAGAATGCAGGTCGGTGTGTGCTGGGGTCTCCAGAATGACAACAACAAAAGAAAAGCTTAATAAAAACGAAGGCAGTTGGAAGACATCACCTAAATTGTTAAGAGAATAAATTGATGTAACATCTTTCCTTTTTAAGGTAAAGATTATAAGGGCATTATTGTTGCACATGTTGAGATCAGTTTACTGACAGCAGAGGAAATCGGGATCTGCGAGTAAAGGCTGTAGGAGATTCAACTTTACATTTGTGTTTATTTTTTTTTTGTTTGTTTTTATAAATTATTGATAAATAATTGTCACACAACTGTAAAAAGTGTCAGAAAAAAATCTAAAACTAAGTTCAATAGCTCTAGAGATAAACAGAGCAGGGCATAGTCTGACCCTTGGAGTGAATGTTTATAACTCTGAACTCCGCTCTTCTCTGCAGCGCTACAGACGAAGCCTGGAGACTGTTAGCTTCATACCTGGAAAAGCATCAATCCCAGAATGCTCAGTACCATCGCTGTGTCATCAATAGGCTGCTGTCACACGGGGTGCCCGTACCTGACTGGCTGGTTAATGCTTATAAGGTACACACACACACACACACACACCAACCATTCTGCACGCTTTTTTCCCCTCAGCTGATTCAGCAGCACTCTGGTAGATGAGCATCTTGTATAAAGTCTTTATTTTGTGTTTCTGTTTTCCTGTAGGAGGTGGACGCTGCAGCTCTTCTGCGTCTGTATCTGAACTACGATCAGCTGGAGCCTGCAGCGGAGCTGGTTCTGGAATATGTGGATGCTCTGCTGGGAAAGGGACACCAGTATTTTGGAATAGAGGTAAGATGATTTCCTTGAATACAGGAGGAGGATGTGTTGGAGAAAAGAGATTCTGTTATGCAGTCAAGGTTGGATAACTGTAAAGTTCATATTAAAGTGTTGTAAAGTGCATATTTGTCACCAGTTCTCCCTTAATGTTACAGTTGTACAAACTGAATTTAGACGAAGTGTTTGTTTGTGTTTTAGATGCCACTCTCTGCTACAGCTCCGCTGGTCTGGTTGCCGTACACCTCGATCGACCAGCTGCTCCACAGTCTGAGGGACAGCCAGGCCAACAGCAAGGTACGTACACAACACAACCACTGCACTAATCTATACACACACACACACAGGCAAATGTTATATTTCCCAAAGCCACTGAAAAGACCTCTTAATGGAGTATCTGTGGTATCTGGCCCCAGCAGATGTTTCGGTCTGAGCTCCTCCTACAGTCAGGAACTGTAATTCACTTCTTGAGCTGCTACTAAAGAACCTGCGGACAGTCAGTGAAAGTGAAATAAACACTGAAGAGGCAGAGTAATATTAGAGAATTTTACATTCAGTGGAAAGAAAAAGCATGTGATCCTTTCCATGGATTTCTATATATTCTATATATTTATTTCTAGAAATTTATTCATAGTGATCTGATCTTCATCCAAGTCAGCCAGCTGTTGATTCCAGGGGTTTACACTGTTCAAGTGTTGAATGATTGCAAGATCACATTTGTGTTATTTTGGGCACATTATATTTACAAATACTCCGGAATTAAATGAAGATCAGATCACATTTTATGAGCAATTCTTGCAGAAAACTGTGAAATTCCAAAAGTTTCACATGTTTCCTTCCACAGTAAATATATTACTCTGGATACAGTATGAGTTATGTTTTTTTTCCTGTTTTCCTTTAGCACTATTGCAGCAGCTAAAGTCGCTACGGCTGCACCATTTGAGTTGCTGAGTGTTTTACTGACCTTAAACTCTTTGTAATATTTAGTGTGTGCACTGTGTGTATATTGGTTCAGATTCTATAAAATCTATAAAGTTGTATAGTACACTATGTCTAGTGTGTTTATTTAATCTGCTCCCACTGTAAAAGTCGTGTAGGGGATCCAAGGCCTAGTCAGTGTTCCAAAACACCTAATTCAACTAATCTGCTTATCAAGCAAGATCTTCAGTATTACCGGGTGTTTTAAACTGCTTTTAAAGTGAATTTGTGTCTAAGCTGTGAGAACTCTAGTTTTATCTGTTTAAAGCAGCACACTGTTTACTCACCTGAGGCCACATCTCAAATCACTCCCTATTACCTATATAGTGCTCTTTTACGGGTCATGAAATAGCAGCACTTCCATCCAAATACTGCAGTCATTTATATACAGAAGCAGGTTACACAATTTTCTATTAATTAGCAGATTGATAGTTTAGTGCATGTTGTTCTGTGCTGAATGTATTCTTTTCCTCTGTCTGTCTGTGGGTCTGTCTGTGGGTCTGTCTGTAGGTTTATGAGAAGCTGAATGTGAAGCTCACAGATTACCACAGACTGGTGGAACAGAGCACTCAACACCGCCTGCAGGCCCACTGAACATACCCTGTCTCAGCACAGTGCTTCACCTCTGTAGATCCACACCTCCTCGCTGGACTTCATTTTTCTATTAATAAGCAGTTTTGTTAACTATTTTATATGCAATAAAATGTGGTTTGTATTAAGAGCAATTTGGTTGTATTTCTGCTTAAATGGAAAGACAGGCATGTCAGTCTGAAACCAGATTCAAGCAAATATGTTTAACATAGGAAGCAGCTACAGGGTGGAATTTACGGCTGAAGTATTTTTTTGCTCATACTTCTTTTACTTCACTACATGTTTTCCCTAAGTTAAACACTTTTACTCCGATAATTTTTTTACGTGCTGCATAAAAACTCATTACCAGGAGCAGTCGCCCGTCCTTTTTTAGGGGCTCAGAAACCATAAACGATGATCTAGCTGCTTTCCCTCCTCTTTATTCTGCTATTGTCTGGTGTTATGTCCCCCTCCCGATACATACTCTGTGTGGGGGAGGATATTCAGCCTCATGTGAGAAAAACATTTAAAAAAATAATTGCTCAGTGTGCAAATGAACAGATGCCTTGAAAAATCCATACTGAATTTGAGTAGCTTTTCACTATTTAATTAAACCAGATAACAAAGATTTAGGATAATTTTTTTGGTAAATATTTAAAAATGTTTTATCTCTTTATCTGAAAATATGTTCCCTGGACATTAATTTGTTTGTCCAATTTGAATCTAAATGATTATATATTTTTTTCATGATACACTCACTCCTCATGGAGTTTATTTACAAACCATGTAAGGCGGTGTGGCTGGGTCTGACGTGTGCCCAACACCCCTAAACCTCTGATCCTAGAATCCCCCCAGCTCATTACAATGATAATGTTAGGAATCATTCCAAGCCAGCGCGGGACATAATCTGCACTGTCACCGGTTTGATAAAGATTCTAAGTACTTATACTTTTACTTTCAGTACTTGAGTAGAAATCTTTTAAATAAATTTTCAGCTCTGGCTCATGAATATTTGTACATGCAAACGTATCGCCTCTGATTGGCCAAATAGCACTGCAAAGCAGTGAGACAGACAACTGTTAGAAACGTTTTAAAATAAAGACATTTTTTACACTAATAACAGTCTTTGAAATGTCATATGTTACTTTACATCTGTAATGTGCCCTTTATAAATCTCATGTAAACATACAGAGACGGTTAGTCCAGGTCCAGAAAGTAAAAATTACAAATTTGTACTTTTAACGAGAGTAAAAAAGTATTTTGAAATAAATCTACCTATCTCAATTGTACTTCACTGGTGGTGTTCCATACACAACTTCTAAATATTTGCTCTAAATTACTGAGTAAAGCATGTAATACTGATGTTTTATTTTCATAAACAACACAGGAACGAACTTGCCAAGCGCTGTTAACTCGTATCCGGTGAGACGATGTTGATGCCCGGCTTCAGCTCTGCCTGTGGGCGGTTGGAAGTTGAGGTGGACGAGGCCATGAATATTCATGGGTTGACGTAGACACAGTGCTTTTCCTGATCAACTCATTTTTCTGAACATTTTCTTTTATTAGCTTCTGCAGACAATGGAGGTTGAGGAAGAGTTTCGCACGCACCACCATATACAACTCTATTGACCTATTGTATTTCACAGACAAGAAAAAGTGGATTTTAGTAAAAGAAAAAAAAAAATTCTTTCAAAGTCAAAAGAGCGCTGGATATTAATCTGCACAGATTTCTCTCTTGAAAACTTTATTTGGGTGAGTAAAGCACTTCTGTTTACTTTACAGTAAGCTTAGATTTCCAGTATTTTAGCACTTAGCACTAGTAAATGCTGCTCGACAGCCCTACCCTGAGTGTTCCTGTAACCCGGAAATATCAGCTAGCTAACCACCTAGCTTGTTTTAACACGGTAAACGCGCAGACTACAGTCCGATATACTCACCTCTAATCACTAAAAGAGCTAGCACTGTGGTTTACAACTAATGCTGCTCCAGCCTCCGTGCTAAAGAACCTTCACTACTCCTGTACATCGCTGCATTTCAGAGAAGTGGCTTTAATGCTCCTTACAACCTGACTTGTAGAATTCATACACAAGGCGCACTGTAATTTTTTTTGAAAATTAAAGGATTTTAAGTGTGCCTTATAGTGCGAAAAATATGAATATAATCCAAACTTTGAAGAAAATTTTTTTTTTAAACGAACTGTTAAACAAACCAGAATGTTTTCTATGTCCGATTCTTCTCCTGTTGCTTAGATGACAGGATATTTTCTCAGTCAGCTTTATGAGGCAGTTACCTTTAATTGCTTTCAGTTAACAGCTGTGCTGAACTTGCTGAGTTATTTATTTGAATTTATTGTCTTTTAATGTGTTTGAGAGCATCAGTTGTAAAGTTGTAAAGAGGTAGAGTTGATATACAGTGAATAGCCCTATTTGAGTAATGTTCTAATACACATTATGTAGGGTTGTGACGAGATCTCGTGGCGCGATATTAAAACGGACGATATTTCTGGTCAGGTCTCGCGGTGCAAAAAAACAGTTAAATGTGGAGTTTTTAAGAGGGATCTGGCAACCCAGTAGCGACATCGATAGAGTATGATGGCTGAGCAGTGAGAGCAGCTCTCAGCAGAAGAGGAAAATTCTGGCATTTGCATAGAAGATGCTTCTGCTACTTTTAAGTTGTATGTCTGTCTGCATTTTGGCTCCAGTGGAAACAATAAACGGTAACAGAGTGACCAACAAGACACAAATCATATGCAAATACTGTAAGTAAATCCTACACGTGACTGTTTGGCAGTTCCCTTAGCTCTGTACTGTATTAAAAAAAAATTCTGTTACTTCAAGCATAGTGTTAATATGACTGGTTATGGTTATGAATAGTTAAATTACAAGAGATTTAGGAGAAAAAAGCACAAACCATAGTCTTAATATGACTGATTGTGGTTTGCACTTATTGTTTGCACTATATAAGAAAGAAAAGTTTTATTTTTTATTCTTATTTCTATTTCTTATAGAATCAATGTGTGAGAGAAACCAGTCTTAAGTTTGCGTATGATTTTGTCAAATAAAACTAGTTTTCAAGCCATTTTTCATTTTTGACGTTTTCTTTAAATTTTTATTTTTAAATCTCATCTCGTCTCCGTCTCGTTCTCGTGAACCCGTCTCGTCATATTAGTGTCTCGTCACACCCCTAATATTATGGCAAGAACTACTCAACTAAGTAAAGGAAAATAATAATAATAAAGAAATGAAGGGCAGTAAATATGAAACATTTCAAGAACTATCCTCAGGTGCAGTTGCAAAAACATTACAATGAAACGCTCTCATCAGGAACACCCCAGCAAAGGAAGACCGTTACCTGTGTTGCACAGTTAAATTTCATCAGTTACCAGCCTCAGAAGCCAGGTATTCAGGGTGAAAAATTTCTTACTGTTTCTCTTTGGGAGTGGTACCCCAGTTTAATCTCCGCTTCACTTTTACAGCATTAATAAAGGACACGTTTATCCAGCACTTTTCCCTGCTCAGTTTTGTTAGGAATCTCACTCATGCCCAGCAAGTTGTACTTCTACAGCCACGCATTTCAACCACATTCTGCCATGAGAAAGGTGATGGGATCATGTTGGGGATGTTTAGACTTCTGAAGCTTTGTTTCCAGGGTTGTGAAAGGTGGCGTGAAAAACGGCACAAAGCCATCCCCCCCCCCCCTCCCTTTCTTCTCCAGCACAATGAAACAGTATGATCATCACACATCCCTCACACCAACAAATATGAATCAAACAAAATAGACTTTTATTGTGCTGAGTAGTGAAATCTATATGCAGTCAGAAAACATTGCAGCTGTTGTGTACCGTACTGTCCCTGGATACTGATATTACAACAACCTGTAGTGTCATTTCAATACAAAGGCAAAAAACAGGAATGCTTTGAGATCAGTAATACTGATTTGTAGGGAATGGACAAGGACTGTAGTCCAACCTTGTTATTAACATAATAAAACCACAATACACAGGCACTGGAAAATGAGTGTAAGGGGAGTAGTAGTTATATTACCATAGGAATAAAATGATTGCGTGTGGTGAAGCCGTGCTGCCGGCCTGCACCTCTCACAGAGCGACGACATAAAAAAAGTTTTACAGGTGTTCAGAAACAAAGCAGACATTCGTAGGTGTGAACCCACCTGCCTCTGGAGTTTTTTTACATTTTTTTTTATATAAGAAGGTGCGGCGTGGGCTGGGTCTGTGGAGGGCACTGCTCCCTCGTAGTTCCTTTTAAACCAGCCTCAAGTTTTTTTCTGACCAGGTGCGTCCTTTTTAGATGAGGTCTTAAGTCCAGTCCTGGAGGCTTCAGTTCAGCACAGTTTGGAGATTTTTCTGCTCAAATACGCCTAAATGGACTCTTAACAACTGCAGACTGCATCCACAGACAAAAAACCTGCACTGTGATGCCAGGACACTTTTATATCAAACTGGTAAACTTCTGAAATAATATGGTAGAGGAGATTTCTGCATTTACAAAATTCATCTGTGAAAAGAATATCTACCCTCGTAAAGCTTAATGACTGGTTTATTATTTGCTTATTGTTATTAATTACGTCAACACCAACATTTATAATCAGTTCTAACATAAGCAGAGAAGCACAATAACGCAATTGTATCTGTATTGAACAGAAATTACCTTTTTTTTTTTAGCATTGGCTGATTTGACCGTTATTTCAAACCAATACTTGCTGACTTGTTTACTGTATGCTGGAAAAGGGCCAAATTACATTGGCTGCTCTACTTTAAATGAATTGAACTGAATTATGTATTAAAGTTATGCCGGATTATAAAGTCTCATTGCAAGTTATAAATGTGTAATATCAGCATCGGCAGATTAATATTGTATACGTGTGATATCAGCTATCTGCATCGAAGCCTCCCTATAACAGTGACCCGTCTTTTACACAGCAGTGGCACTAATTCACCTCATTTAAAGCTCAAATGTTTCAGCTTCTCAGCTTCAGCAGATCTTTAAATCCTAATTAGGATTAGTCTTTTACTCACTATCAATCACATCACCTTCTCGTTGCTTAGTTTGATGTTTCTTCATCCCAAATGTACAATTATTAATAGTTTTTTTTTATCAGTTATCACCACCAGAAAGACCCACACTGTATAGTGTAAAACAAAATGTTGATCATTAGTGATTAATAAAAGCTCCTATTAATGTTAAACTGTAAGTTATTAACAGATCTCTGCTGAAGCTGAGAGACAGAGCACTGACTGATGAAGAACCCACAGATCAGAAACCAGTAACATCTGAGCTTTAACAGTGTGCAGGGATGTGGGTCACTATTTGGAAAGCAGCAGATCATTGTGGCCTTTCATTTATGTTTGTACAGATTACAAATTAATTATTTGTTTATTACCTAAAAATATAATAAGTAATAAACATATTAGCTACTGATAAACATTAACCCTTAATAAACATTATTTTAACTATTTAGATGCTCTTTAGCACAGGTGGTTAAAATAATGTGTACTACTACACTTTTTCCCAATATGTTTCTTTAAATTAGAGCTGACATTATACTACATTTTTAATACTAAAACTGACATCTTAAGTGTCTCTGATTGCATCTCCTCAAAGGAAGGAGCAGTGTGAATGTGTCCTGTTTCAGGATCTGCCTGGGTTCATTTTCCTATATGCCATACAGCATTTTTACTGATTGCAGACTGAGAGTGATACCTGGTATCAGATTATTTCTTCATATAGAGAACAGTACCGTTTTAAAGATGAGGAGTTCAGAAAATCATGTACAATTAGTGTCTTTTAAAAAGTGCTGGTGGAGGTAAATATCGTACCTTTACAGTTAAGGCTGGGTATCGCTCCTGATTTGTCCCAATATAAGATAATTCAATTTAACCACCATTTCACTACATTCATCGTATTCTCTAGTTAGTAGAGCTCCACTGACAGTATCTTTGTGTGTCCTATGTACTAAAAACTGTCATAATTCATTTTTACATTATATGCTTATGTTTTCGTACCCTCTTTTTTATCCCTCACAACTCAAAGTTCCTGTGACTAAAAAGTTTAATGTATTGTTTTGGCTGTTAGCTCTGTAAAATGTATAAAAGCAGCGGGAGCCAAAAAACTCCTTGTAACTGCACAGAAGAGGTTAAACTGCTGTAGGCTAAATGGGAGAGTATATGTGAATACACTTTTTTGTAAAACAGTAATTTAAAAGATATATATTTTGATTTACTTAAAAGCTTAGTGTTTCATGATATGAACCATTAAATACTGATGCAAACCTCTGTTTAAAAAAAACAAACGATTGAGTTAAAAGACATACTGCTATGGACTACAGAGTAATCAAAAAGCACTAACATTAACAGTTATGTGGAAAGCCACACAGCAGTTTACATTTTGGAATAACCCTATTTTTATCCTCTCAGATTCTCACAAGCATACCCAACGCATTCAAATTTGGTCTCGACCACAAACCTTTTGAAAGTAAGTAAGTCATATAGAAGTAGTGCCATCTGATACCCAGCCCTAATTACAGTCTCCCAAAAAAAGCATTCATACTCACTACACAGGTACAGCATGCAACAGGATTGGGGGAAAATGATTGTTTCTGTACATGATTTATATAGAGTACTCTAGCTGGTGTTTTGAGCGGGAAAATGATCAAACTGTGCTGCATTCTGACCACCCAGGACCATTAGCGCTGTCCCCTGTATGAGAGGGAAAAGTCATGGAGCAGTTTGGGGTGTGGGATCACATGGGCAGGTCCACGCTGTTGTGGCGCGTTTTCCTGGAGGTACCGTCGTAGCGTGGCAGTGCTTTCTGCAGGTTGGACATGGCAGCCGTCCGCTCCACGTCGATTACGGCGTACAGCTCGGTGCGCCGCGTGGGAGTCTGCGGCAGGGGCGATGTGGGGGTTTTGGGGGTCTGCGGGGCGCTGGAGTCTGATCCCCTCTCCCTTTCCGGCTCTGTCTCAACCTCAATGTAGTTGAGGACATGTGACTCACAGGGCCGGCGGAAGTCGAAACTGAAGACACTGGGTGCAGAGCGATCGCGCCAGCGGGCCGACTCCAGCTTCCCCGAACTAGGGGGCGCTGTGACATTCTCTGTGTTTATGTAGAGGTGGGCATGATCCGGACTGTACTGCCCCCTGTGGTTGTGTGTATAGCCGTTTAATGTCTGCGGCTGCTTGCCAGCCCGCAGAGATTCGTCGTCCTCCTCGGAGCCAGCTTTAGGGTCCTCTCGAAGTGGCGGCAGCACCGGCAGGTTCTCGTAGTCCAGCAAAGCCGTCCTGCGCTGGGCTGAATTATTGACGTTGGCATCCGGGCTGAGGGGCGGTGGACGCATTCTGCGGCGGGATGGACCATATACAGCCGGGACAGGAGTGGGAACAGTAACAGGACCATTCAAGTGATCCGGCGTGTCATCCAGACGACCTCTCTCTGCAGCATAAACAATTTACAGTTAGAGAAATAGTTCATAATAGATTGGTTACAGTAACCAAGGACAAAGTTTATTTGTATGATTAGACTACAGTATGATTACACTACAACAAGTGCTGCTGCTGCTGCTACTTTTACTACTATCACTAATATTAACTATAATAATGATAATAATGAAAACGTATCACCTTTTATAAGTGTGGGGCCGCTGTCCTGTTCCGAGGTGCCTGGCCTGGGCTGCGATGCCACATCCCCGTTAGCACTAGCATTACTGTTCAGGGCGGTGCCGGCTGCCCCCTCGGCTGTTTGAGTGGAGTCCTGCTGCCTTTCACGGGCCATTAGCTGCCTCTGGACAGGTGTGGGACCGAGGACAAAACGGACCCCTTCCGTCTCTAGTTGGACCCGTGGGCCAGGTTCGGGAGGCTGGGGACCCTCCTCTCCCTCCACCACTGTGGGGCTATGGGGTGGGGGGACATCTAAAGCACCATGTTGATCCTCCAGCAGGCCCGTGGTGTTTACATATGTGTGACCCTAAAAACAAAAAACACATACATGTGCGCGCATGAATAAATGCTGCAGGAAATCTCTCAGAAAGCATGGGTTTCTCCCTCTTTTTTTTTTCTTTTTTTTTGACAGGCAGTTGTCCAGTCTTAGTGGTGTATTTGTGTTAATGGATCATGATATCCCATGCAGCACTCACCCGCACAGAGTCGTCTGGCATCAGCAGAGGGTGTGTGGACTCCTCCCCCACAGACGGCAGACGGGCACTGCCTACTGAGGGGTGTCTGCTTGAGGGGTGAGAGGAGGCATCCCCCAGAGATGGGTACCGCAGACTTCCATTCGGTAAGGCAGGGAGGGCAGCACCTGTACACAACACACAAGTTCTTACACTTAAAACAGCAGTTTATTTCCTCCCAATAAGGTGATAGCAAGCACCAAGCACACTACGGAATTAGTCTACGGAATGTAAGCTCCTCCCAATATAATTAAATAGCATAAGTGCAATAGACCTTTTGATTAAGATGATTCAAACCTTGCAATTGGAATAGAAAAAAGTAAACATTATACATAGGTAATCTGCCAGGTTTAAATCTACATTTCTAACTGTTTCGTCTGATCTTCAGTTTTTAACCTCAGTTTCTTCAGTTTTATTTATTTATTTATTTATTTTTATTTGTTTTAACTTCATATCTCACTACTGTTCAAATGATTTTTTTCCCCGCATGACGGACCTACCCAGGCATTAAGCCTCCAGCATGTTTAGAATCACCCATTCAATCCTGACCACACTGAAGTTTTAAGTGCATCAGCTGAGACTATTTTTACACAGAGTGTAATAAAGGAGTCAATCAGAACAGAGATCATTTACAAAACATACAAAAAACCCTGTTAGAGAACAGATTTAAAAATGCTCTGACAATACTTTGATAAAAACAAAGCATGTATTGTGTTCTTACTGGTGGGAGTGCGAGGGGTGAGTGGAAGTTCTGGCTCAGTGTGTGTGAGTGCCTGCTCAAACACAGGTTCCTCCACCACACTGATGCTGTTGTTGTGCATGATGTCCTGCAGCATGTTGAAGATCTCCTCTGCACGTGCACACTTGAAAGCAAAAATCCCTGCAGGAAAGCACAGACAGCTACACATCAGCCAAGATCTCAGCATGCCTCAATTACAACAGCAATAACTAGGGCTGCAACAGTCGGTTAGAAAAGTCAACACAATGACAATTTTTAACAATGACTACAAAAAGCATCATATAATTCTCCATAAATGTTTAGATGTTCTTTAGTATTTATGTTCTAAATTCCACAGGCGATTTTTACACTGTTCGATCTCTTTGCATATTAAAAGACTGGGTCATTAGGGGGCACGCTACAGTGCTCATTTGATTAATACAAAGCATACGCAAAGCATAAGGGTGTACTATAATGTTCATATGAAATACACCCTCATTGTGTTCTATAATAATGATCTGATCAGCGTACGCTTATCTGGCACACGTAACAAGACCCCAGTCTTACATTTTTTCAGCATCATTAAAAAAGATGTGTATGCTGCACCAAAGAAAAATTGAGAATTTAAGTACATACAATAATTTATTAATAATGTGACAGATTAATCACATTAATATATGTAATTAATATCTGGTTAATTACAGATACAAATCATCAGTTGCAGCCCTTCCAAAAACAACACCCAGTGATGTTCACTAACTATACTCAACACAACCTGATGATGAAATCAAAAACACCAATACTGTAACAAACAAAACAGTTCACAACCTGCAACATTACACAAACAAAGGTCACTCTGTGAACTGTACTGCAGCTTTTAGGGGGCGTTTAGGGGTGGGGGTGGGGGGCACAGCAAGCCTCCTTTACTCACCCTGCAGAGCTTGAGCTCATCCTTATGGAAGCATGGGGTCAAAGTTAACAATCTTGCATTAATAGCTGAAAATGTGCAATCCCAAATCACTGGGCTACCTAAACAGTCTACAGTAATGTGACTTTGGATATGAGAAAAGAACTGTATACGGAAAAATAAAAACAAGTCATTAATACAGTACTAACATACACGGACTGGTTATTATGTGAAGGTTTAATGTTAATGTACCTTAAGCTCTTCAAATTAACCAAAAAACAAGCTACCCTACCACCAAAAGCGTTCCTTGAGTCAATTTTGGCATCTTACAGGCAGATATCAGTGAACTCACAAATACAGAAACACAAGCTGTAACTACAACCTTTAGCTAAATGCAGGGAAAATTGTAAGAGTTTTCTCTCCTTCAGCTCTCACTTATTTATAGTTGTAACTTAGATACCCTGCGTTATTTACTATTTCCAGGATGGGTACGCTCGCTAAGCTTACATTGCCGGGAGTGCAAATGCTAGCATAACATGATTAACTGAACAAATAAAAAACAAATTTTATTGACTCCTCCGCCTTTGCGTATGTGTGTCTCTCTCTCTGTTGAGCGTGAACAGGATAAACTTGCCAAAAAGTTTACATGACTGAACTGGGCATTTGGTTTCAACATATTCTGTCTCTCTGCCCCTACCTAGCTACTTACCAGCTTGGTTGTCTTAAATATTGGAGGGGCATAATATTCACACTTATCACATAACTGTGATCAAGATCATTTATTATTTATGACCAAGATAGCAATGAACTGGAATGTGTATGGAATAATGCAATTATACACCCCCCCTCCAAAAAAGAGCAAAGAAGAGTAGACTGTGCTAAATAAATGTTTAGTAGTTTTGTGTCTTGTTTTTTAGTATTATTATTGCATTTTATTAGTTGCAAAAAAATGTGTGTAAATATCGGCATTGGCCATAGAAAAACCCATATCGGTTTATCACTAATCAGAAATGCAGATACCACCTTTTTCCTTTTGATAAGGAACTGTCAATATCCAGTACAGTTAGCAATTTTGACTTAAATACGCTATAGCTGACTATAAATACTCATATTTAAAGTGTTTTTATACTCATAAATAAATACATACATTTTTACAGGGTTATTTTGGTAAAAGCTGTGTTCTGCATTCCGAATAAGATATAATAAGCTTGTTTGATTGATAACCTGGGGTTTAATAACAGATGGATGGCACTGTGCTAGTTACATTAGAAGAATGTTTATAAAATTCTTATATTGTACTAGCCTGCATGTCTAATTATGATAAAAATTGCTTACTAATGATGTTAATGCACCAACATATTTAAGGCATTTTAGTGCCAATATTAAACAATGCATATGTGTGTAACCCACAAGGGGTATTTAAACGTAAATAAAAGAATCAGCATTAGACTAGAGCTTTTTTTGTATTATAATATCTCGGGCTAGTTTTTATGCTTTTCAAATTTTAATATTGTAATCTGCTGAAGCAGAGTTTAACTGAGAGCTTTAATGGGGAAAATCACTAGTGTAGCTTGTGACATCAGCTGTGTGTTTATGCGAGTGTATGTGAGAGAGAAACAAGCCTTAGTATTCAGCAGAGTGACTGTGTGTCGACAGTTTGAAAGAAAATTACGCAGAAAAAAAGTAGCAGATGGCTTTTTAGGTAGCGCGCAGAATTAGCAAACTTGCTAACTGAAAACGTGACGAACAGCGCAAGCAGCCACAAGCACAAACTCATCAATCCCATCATCAATAAGGTCTCTGGCTGAGGCGCGAAGCTAGATGAGGCAAGGCCGGGCGGGGTGACTAGGTTTAAAATAAAGCGCTCTGATTAGCTGAAAGCTCTCCGTTTACACGCAGATCTCTCAGGTTCAGCTGTGGATGAAAAAGTTGTGAAATGCGAGATCAAAGAATAAACATACTTTACAACAACTGTATGTGCGTACATCTCATTCTGGTCTTTAGTTTTGAAGATTAGAACACCAGCACCAGGCTACACTGCATTTTTAGATGGTCTCCGTGTTTTTAGCTGAATCCCGCTTCGATCACTCAATTCCGTGATTCCATCTATGTTTTCCACATTGCTGAAATTATAGGTCCCTACATAATAATCCCACACCCTGAACATCGATTCTCTACTGCAGATCTAGTACTGTGTGTGTCAGTATCGATGCAGCAAGAGATACAGTACCGGCATCTGTTCAACACTGGTTACAATTGACTCTAAAATGAAAATAAGGTCAATCCATTTTGCTTTATCGGAGCTTGTATACACATATTTTAGATGCAAATAAATTAAGATGGCACAGACAACAACAAAAAAAACAGCTTCCTAGGCTAAACCCTAATTATCAAAGAATAGACAACAGACAGATAACGATGGTGTGGTGAGGCAGGTTTTAGATTGTGTTTGGAGAACCATTACAAAAGCAAAATGCAACACTGGTAACATGGTGTTAATTATTTTTTACCTTGCCCAGTCTGACAACGCCGGCCACTCTCAAAAGAGAAGAGGTTAGAGTCGTAACCATAGCGACGCAGACACAGGTAAGGCCACCTGACTGCATCACACTTGTGTGTGCGGAGGACCAGCTCCTCTTCCGTCAGCTCCATGATTCCTGCTCCCAGCTCGTTTCCATCATCATCCACATTCACCACCTATAAACAAATACTATTTACTGCCTGTAAACAAACATCGTTCACTGCTTCTGAACAAAACAACATTTACTCATCACCCGTAAACAAAACAAACTTTCACCACTTCTACACAAAACCACAGATTTAAAACTACACAATTACTACTTAAACTATTAGAATAAACAATCATTATCATTATTTGAGTAGATGTTGCACGTGAGCTTGTGCACAAATGCTTACCTTAAATTTACTCTGGTGATTGTCAGGAATTGACTCTCTGTCTGGACAACTCCAGCAGCTTCCCATGGCTTCTTTAGAGGACCATTTGATGCCTAATATGCACACACACACAATTATGTTACATCTTTATAAAGTGATTAAGCTAAAAATGATTCTGGACCACAGCACTAAATTCTTACCTAGATCCAGCCATCAGGGTTCCTGACTCATTCCCCAGCAGCACACATACTGTCATTCTTTATATGCAATACAGCTGACTGTGACGATGACAATGATGAGCCTGTTGGGATTAATAGACTGTTAGTTTCACTTAAACAATGCATTTGGTTAGCACATTAATTTTACTCTTAGATCTTAGGAACAGGATTTTAAAAAGTGTTGACCCGGGAGATCCAGGGTTTCAGTCTAACGCTCTCCTGTCTAAAAATCCAGCACAGAGGATGAGATAAAAGCTCTTTTGAAAAGCCAAGATTGTGTGTTGTAAAATTAGTTATATGTCGTGCTGAACAATTGACAAAATTAATTTCACAATATATTTCTTAATTTCAGTCAACAAAATATAATTCTGCTATTCAATAAGAACAGTATAAAAGCCAATGCCTTTAGTATGCACTGATAGATTTGGCAAAATATTATATAACAGTATTTGAAGATAATCCTCTATTACACAGCATTCATCATGTTTTGACTCGATTTTAAAGTAAAACTGGTTAATCACCACAGTATGTACAAGCATTGGGGACACAGTCTGAATGTTGATGCCAAAATTTCTAAATTAATTAGAAAAATTTCAATCTACTATTTATTTTATTGCGGGCACATGACTATATTTTGAGATTAAAATCCTGATGTAACAAATGACAACTTAAAAACTTCAAAATGTCATATCTAGTTCTGTATATAAAAGACTAAAAACACTTATAGTTAATAGCTTTAAAGGGGTATGATATTTCAGGGGCACCCCTGATATTTTTTATAATGTTTCTTTATAAATCACTGGTTGTTCAGATCAGCAATTTCAGTTATATATATCATATAGCAGATGAACACAGTGATATTTGAAAAGTGAAATTAAATGTATAGGATTTAGAGAAAGTGTGCAGTAAGTCAAAATTCTAACAAATTCTGTCAGGTGAATACATTTAGGCACCACAGCATGAAAATTACATCAATATTTAGTAGATCCTCCTTTTGCGGAAATAACATTCTCTAAACGCTTTGTATTGCTTCCAATGAGAGTCTAGCTTCTTGTTGAAGGTATTTTGGACCATTTTTCTTTACAAAACATCTCCAGTTCAGTCAGGTTCAAAGGTTTATGAGCATGAACATCCCGCTTTAAATCACATCACAGATTTATAATAATATTCAGGTCTGGGGACTGAGATGATCATTCCACAATGTTGTACTTGTTTCTCTGCATGAACATCTTGGTAGATTTTGAGCAGTGTTTAGAGTCATTGTTGTCTTCTTCTGCATTACTCTCCCATACAGCCTCTCCTTGTGTAAAGTATGATGAACAGTTGAACGATGCAGTGTCACAATTTGCAGCAAGATGTTGTAGGTTTTTGGAGCTGGACTGTGGGTTGACTGTTCTCACCATCCTTCTTCTTTACTTATCTGAGATTTTTCTTGGCCTGTCACTTCAGGCCTTCACAAGAACTGTGATTGTGTTGTTCTTTTCTCACTATATTCCTCACAGTGGAGACTGGCAGCTGAAATCTGAGATTTGAGCTTTTTGTATCCTTCCCCTAAAACATGATGTGAACTTTGTTTTCAGGTCACTTGAGAGTTGTTTTGAGGCTCCCATGTGGCCACTAGAGAAGATGCAAAGAGGACAAAAACTTTCAATTGGCTCCTTAACACTTTCTCATAATTCGGATCTAGTTCATGGGTCAATGAACTAACCAAAAAATATTTTGTGTTCCAATAATTAATGCTAAAGGTATTTAAATCAATGAAATAAGAGTGCCCAAATGTATGCACCTGCCTAATTTTATTTAAAGCTCACCTTCCGCGAAAATCCGATTTTTCTTGTTTTTTGTGGAATACAGTAGGTCTCTCCGAGTTGAATGTGTACACCTGCACATTAAACTGTTTTGCAGCCCCCATTGTCTGCAGGAGCTAAGCAAAGAAATCCCCCCTCCCCCCCTCCGAAAAACGGGTGAATTTTGAATTATCTTTCTGCCTACGTAGGCAGAAACTCACAGACCAGCCCACCTTGGCTCGAGAAACTCCCAGAGGCGGAGCTGAAGCGACGCAACATCACCGCTCATCAGTTAGGAGGTGGGAGGCAGTGAGCGGCAGAGTGGTGGAGGGTCGTCGCAGTGCTCCTAGCCAATCAGAGGAGAGATATTTGCATGCTGTTTGCATGTATGAATATTCATGAGCAAAGCTGGAATCCGGTCATTTTGGACACACCCCTAAAACAGTCCATTAAAAAAGAGCTATACAGAGACACCTGAGCACTTTTTTTTTACAAAAACGGCTCACATGTCATTCATTCATACTAGAGACCACAACTAGACATTTTAAAATGAAAGAAAAAACGACGGAAGGTGAGCTTTAAAGAATTATTTCTTACTTTCTGTAAATTCTGTAAAATTCATTTAACTTCACAAATATCACTGTTCGTCTGCTATATGATATATTAAACGGAAACTGCTAATCCGAACAACCAATTTATAAAGAAAAAGATGGAAATGATTTGGGTTGCCCAAACTTAACTGTATCTCAAGCAATAACCATTCTGTAAATAAGGTAAAATGATCACACAACCACACACTGTCCTGTAATGATGCTTTCAGGATGTTTCGTATATGTCACTTAGAAGCATTTTGGTATATGTCAGAGAAGAAACATATTAAGCGTCTGTGACGCATATGTTACAATGTACCCTTTTTTTAAATCAAGCAACATAAAGTGAGTTAAGCTTGTTTCATCATGCACATGCCGAAAGTGATCTTATTAAAGTAACATGCAGGATATATTATTATCTATGTTGGAATATGAGCTGGATATATGCAACTTGCAGGTATACCGTTTGTAAAATCTTTGTCTGTGAATATATAATCTGCTGTCAAAGCAGTAGAGAGGGACAGCAGGATTCCCACAAAAATAACCTATTACAACAATTAACTGATACCCAGTTGAGCCCCAAGCTCATTGTTCTTTAGCTCTACCACACTCAAGCAGAATTCCACAGGGTAAAAAAAAAATGGAATTATGGTATAATTGTGCTGCTCTTTCCAACACTTGCCCTATACGAATCATACATACATACAAAAAATATATATAGTCAAGATATAGCCAAAATGTATATCACAATATATTTCTCAATATATATTTTATTACAATAAATAACTAAACAATGTTAAACAATATTAAATAAACTGCCTGGGGTGTACAGTCTTACACACTGGCTCTGTCAGTCTACCCAAGCCTATGCTGTGCCTTTGCAAGCCTATGCTGTTCTGTTGTTTCAGCTTGGCTTGAGTGCACACTGTAAACAACATCATTCAGTGACAGAAGCTGTAATTAATTTATCTCTCTTAGAAATATTTGATGTACCTTTATTCAACTAACAGTAGCAAAGAACTTATAGATGGTCACACATGCCTGATATTACTTTTAGGATATCACAGACTGTAACAGGTCTTAATATTAAATCCAAATGTAAACAGACTTTAGATATTTGACCTTATAAGGGCATTAATGTAGTTGAATCTGATCGGAACTGCTACACCTCTGTTACAGGACATTAGTGTCACTGAAAAAATTCTCTCTACTGCACGACCTACAGCCCTCACATTTTAGCGTGGTGGAATAGATGTTTAATAATACAAATTAGATTTTTTGTTCAAATTCAGTGTATCCCATTATGATGGCCACCTTTAGGGCAACACAGGTTACTTCTTCATTAGAGGAGCACTACAGAGCACCACATCCCATTTACTCTACTATCTTTGATGTGGCACAGAAGGTGCTTAATAAAGACATCCTTTATTTACTATAAGGGCCACAAAATAATTTATCATAAGAACCGAAATCTTATCAGACACTCAATCACTTTTCCCCCCACAAGATGAATCTAGAGGGCACTTTGGCAACGTTTTACCCCATGGGGCATTAAAAAAGACCTTATCAACAGACTATTTTGGATAAAAAAAAATTACCAATGTAATTAATGGAATAAGCAGAAAAAGAAGCAAAAACGTGCTGTTTTATCTGTGTTACTCTACATCTGTAAATGCGTGTGATGGAGAGTTTGACGCACTAGCAGAATCTGTAAACAGATCTGTAAACACGCGCTTTGAAGATGTGACAAGGTAGCACAGATTTTCAGAACACCAGGATGGATTTGGAGAATGAAAAATTCCTGAAATATTTTCATAAACGCCCCTCCCTCCGGCCCACAGCTCACACCAACACTCCCCTCAGCTCACTGTCTTTTCCTCTCCGCTCACTGCCTTCATCGGTCTCCGAAAAAAAAAACTTTAACAGCACGAGAATGTTGTAGAATTAATCCCAAATAAATCCACACTGCATTCCCAAAGCGTGAGGGCGCAGCCCGGATCCCACCGCCTAACACGGCCATTATAGCCTTCAGTAACCTGGCTAGCTTCACTAGAAATTTGTTACAGACACTGATTATAACTTTATATAAACACGCAAAGGCAAATACAATTATTAAAAACTTGAAACCCATCCAATTAAAGAGTTTACTTAACACATGGGGTTGCTGGATTAGTTAAACTAAGGGCTATTATAAAGGGTTAGCTAAGGAAAACTTTACGGTTCGTTACGACATATATGACTAACTAGTTAGCAAACAAAATAACTTTAAATGTTATAATCGGTACACATCTGTGCCTGCCCATGTGTTGGTAAAACACACAGACAGTTTCGCTGCTTTAAGGTAAGGAATTGGTTTTAAAAACAGTAAATTATCCAGCGTTAGATAACTAAAGCTAGGTAAGTAAGATCTAGCAAAACAAACCACGCTAAGGGCAGTGGTTAGCGTTAGTTGGCTGCTATAGGCAGTAGGGGCACAGCCGCGGACCTTTAGACAATTTAGCTAGGAGTCGATACGCCGGATTTGCGGCTAGATGTGAAAACTCTTTCAGGTTTAAAATAAACCATTAATCCTAACAATAATATTACACTTACATTCATGAGAACAAAACACATTAGCACAGACTGATTAACTTTGGAACAGTTTCGAACTTTCCGTTCCACCTTAAATACTACAGCAGCTACATTCTGGCGCCTGAGGCGCCAGAATAGAACTGCAGCAGTTTTTAAGGTGGAACAGAAAAGCCAACTTGAAGTTACGAAGCTAACTGTAGAATTTATAAATTAAAAATGAGACAGAAAATACTTACACGAGTCAAAATGCGAATTATGGTCACAAACCGCAGGACAAAACCAACTTAACCGAACGGAATCCAGGCAGTTAACGAGCGGGTCAGAGGAACGGCTACAGCTAAAGCTAAAGCTGAACCACCACAGCTATCGGGATGCTATGGCTAATGCTAGTCCTCCTCCGAGCAAAAAAACACTTTTAAACTAACTCTAAGCGGCACACTCCGGCATTTATCGAGCCGATAAAAGCATATATAGGTTCCCAGACTGTAAAGTCGCCTCTTTGCTCCGGCGGGAAGGTTTACTGCGGTTGGCGCTCCGGTACAGTTCTCTGGGTTTCTCCGATCCGCAGCGGGTCGCGCTGTTAGCAGCTAACAGGCTAACCGCTAACCCACGCACAGCGCATGCGTAGAACTGGCGATGAGATTGGTAGATAGGGTTTTGCTGGAGTGGCGAAAGCGGACAATGAAAGCCAAAGCAAATCGATGAACTCTTTCCGCGTACAGAGCGCAGACAGCCTACAGCCAGGAATACATCCCTAACATCCTGCTGTTTACAACTCAGAACCAGCAGTACAAACATTACATTTCAATACACGACAAAAATAATAGACAAATTAAATAAATGGATTTCAAAATAAACACTCATTTAAAAAAAACTTTTTTTCCCAGAAAAATGGCAATATATATATTCAATATATATTCAAAAGTCAAAGTCAAATAGTTTTATTGTCAATATTGCACATGTACAGGATATACAGATAATTGAAATTACATTACTCTCCTTCCCAAAGTTACAGCAAGTACAGCAAAATACAACAAGTTTACAGATATAGACATACGTGAGACAAAAGACACAAGACAATATTGCAATAGTGATGGGGGGATTAAAGAGGGAATGACTAATATTTTTTATCATATAAAATACAGTCATGTGAAAAATAGAATTCCCTATAAGAACCTTTGTCTTTTGTTTTAAAATTGGATAACTTTCAAACATATGTCATCCTGAATTTTTCACCTATGTAATGTTTGACGGGTTTCTTGCATGTACTGTCTATTTCAAATAACCCCACTCAATAGGATTAAGAACTGGCCTTTGCCTGCAATTCAGTTTCAGTTTTTTAACAGATGGTCTCAACTTTCTCAAACACCCTCTGGAGAATGTATACTACATTCAATAAAAAAAATAATATTAGAGACCTAAGTAATTTCTTCAGTTGTATTTTTCCAAGAATACATGCTCTGGGTCATGCTGGTTGAGTATCTGCCATCTTGTGGCTGCCATCTGCCATCTGATCTGTGGCTGAGCATGTAATTTTTGGCAATCAATGCAGGTGTGTTGAAGCTTCTTGATGGCCTCACGACACCTCAAAACCCAATAATGTTTCCTGATCTATGCCAAGACTCAAGTCCCGACAAATACCTTGTACTGACAGGGATCAGAATGGATTCAGTGGAGGACAGTAGTGGAATCGGACCAGAGAATTACTTGTCGAACAGTGAGTTCTGCAAGAAGCAGCTTGGTTACTTGAGCCCCAGTGAGTGCTGCACTCAGCTCAAGACGAAGCATTGACGCCTGTTTCTTGGGGGCTACTCTTGATCTTGCAAATACAAAGGACATATGCACTTGACCTACCTCCATGGCCCATATATAGGCCACTCATCCTTATGCTTATTCAGAATATATTCAGGTCCCTGCTACATGACTGCTTGTGATAGTGTATAGCACCTGGGAACTGTCAGCTCTTCCAGCTCTGGGAGCTCTTGTTTTTAAGTATTCCACCTAGCCAACAAACCTTGGGGTTCAATAAGATCATCTGTGAGGGACAGCCAAAGCTCACTAGTTTGTGATCTAGCTCCTGTCAAAAGCTGCTGTACTACTTCAGGTCTATTGCTCGCCCACTGGCGGAGCTCAAAGCGTCCCTTAAGCCACAGATGATGAAGACCATCCACAAGAGCTTTGCCGTGGTCTGCTGACTAAAGACTCTGAAGACAATTGTCCACATAGAAGGACTGTTCTAGTGATTTCATCAGGTCTGAATCCACTGTTGTATGGTCTTGGACAAGCCTCTGTGGTGCATATCTACAACAAGGACTGCATGTTGTGCCGAATGGCCAAACTTGCCACTCATAAATCCTAGGTTGTTCCGTTCTTTCCATATTCCTCCACATAAATCTGAGGAGGGGCTTATCAACTGGCAGTAGACTCGGTGGAACATGCCTCTGACATCTCCACTCACAGCCACTGAATACTTACGGAATCGAAAAAGGACTCCAAGTGAGGATGATCCAAGTGTAGGTCCAGGAAGGAGATGCTTATTTAGTGACTCTCCTTGTATTGGACGGAACAATTAAACACAATCCTGTCCTTACCATTATGTTACACCGTGGGGTGTACATTTGATTTACGCTACGGAGATTACGATTTGATTTTATTGCGATATAAAAAAAATGATAAAAAGAATTGATTTATTTTTTCTGAAGTGTAAATGTAAAACAATGCACATTTCCTAAAAAATACTTCAGTCCCCTGCAATTGGTAAATACCAGAAACAGTGGTTTAATATTGTAAACAAAACTCAGAGTGGGTAGATGGCGCTCTCTCCCCAGATCACTAAAAGGGTGATGTCCAGAGCACAGGGCGTCTGTGAGCTGATATATCGAATAAATAAATAAGTATTCTAAACAAAATGCCCTATTCTGGCTTCCGTCCACATGAAAACTGCCTTTTCGGTCACATGTCTGCTTTTTGTTATGCATTAGCTTAGAGGGAGGGGACTCTTTTCGGTGAGGCAGTATGGTTACATAAAAACCTCAGTTTTTAAAAATGCCCGGATTCGTGTGGACGAGGCCTTAAATAACCAAGTGAAAACATTATTATTTTTTTCTTTAAACATAACTTTACCTCTTAGCTGTCTTCAATTAAAAGAATAAAGAATTATCTTTAAATGATGCTACTGTAACAGAGTATGTACACAAGTAAGGTTACATACCGTGAACAGTGCTGCGACATGGCTGGTCAAGGTATAATATTACGAGAAAATTGTAATATTAAAAGGTAAATGTAGATTTATTACTTATTATATAATCAATTATCTACATTTATAACATGCTGCTTACTAATACTCTAGTGTTACAGTTAAATAATAGTGTCCAGATTTTGAGAGGCGTCTCTTTCGGTATCCGAGGCTTTACTGCCCTTCAACTTCGCCACCCCCAGCGTGAGATGCTGTAACTTGTCTACAAGTAAGTAGTTAATGACTCCTAGATATATCTGTGTGTAGAATTTATTATTAAATGCAATTCTTTGATTAGAGAGACCCAGATAATGTTTCTAATATGTGGTTAGGTTACTTAACTCTGCAACACATGTATGTGAGTGATGTTAAATATAATTCAGCTGTTACTTGTCTTAGCCTCATGTATATTTTTGTTTTGTTATAGACTACACACACGCAAATTGAAACTGAACAACTTTCAACAGCAACTTTCTTTTTGCACAATAAATTGTGAACTGGCACTCTCTCCGCGCTTCTCTAACCGGAATCGCACTGCTCCATAACTTCATATACTCAACCAGTATAACCCAGAGCCTCCAACAGGGCTCGTATCATTATATTATAATATAACTTATAAAAATGTTTATACTAGAATTTGGGACAGTACATTAATGGCTCATATGAAACCTCCTATAAATTGAAACACTACATAAAATTCAAATCTGTTCTCAAATAATACAAGATGTTTATTGGAGCGGGGAATTCCACTGCCATTTTAATCAAAATCATAATTAATTCCAATATTTTAATGTGTAATTGTAAGATGTAGGACATTAATATCATAATATTACACTAAAAACAGTTATGCTTTTCATAGAATTCATTTGTACACCTAACATAAATTTATGGTAGCGTAAAAAGGGTGTTGTTAATGTCATTTCTTTAAAACCAGTTACAAAGAAAACATAAGCTCAACAGGTAACAGCGGAATACCTCTAATGAGCACCACAGACACTCGCAGATATAGTTTTTGGGGTTTTTTAAAAGTTTGAATGGCACAGGGGTAGTCAAAAACAGGAGCAGTGTAATACCAGCAATCAGGAATTACGTAGAATAAACCATACCATAAACAGTGAGACAGTCCAGAGACACAATAGATCCAGTAGTAAAGATAATCCAAAACAGGTAAACGAATAAACAGTCCAGGTCAAACAGAAAATCCACAATCAGAGGCAAAGGCAAAATAAACAAAAAGCAAGGTCGTACACGAGAAAAACAATCACAGAGATAATAACGCTTGGTAAAGTACCACGGTAAAGTTAGTTTCATTTTTGATATTCGACTTTTCGGCTCTAATAACTTCTGAACGGAGGATGGTAGCCAGCAGATACTTACATAATCAGGACAGTACGACCACAGAGAGTGACGCACACCCTTCCTTTTACTGTTTGGGTGAAATTTGCGCAACGCCATTTTAGCGTTAATACCGAAAAACTAAGCGCACTTTTCCTGTCAGAATAAAATGCATGTACTTCTAGACCACCTCTACATCTGTACACACTCATTTATTTACCTCCAAATCACTTCAGTGCATAAAAATGCCTATTAATGTTCCCACATAAGAATAGATGGCTTTAAAAAAAAAACACCAATAGCTCCATATCCTTAGGGTTCATACACATCAGAATAACGGGGATGTATACTTTGAGTCATGAGGAAAATTGCACACCCATTAATATTATGCAAAATGCTCTAATTTTTTATTATATTTTATATATTCACAAATTCAATAGCATTTCAGCAACTGTGTATGTCACAGCTAGGTGGCAGCAGACAGGCACACCATTTATATTTTGGATACAGTGCCAATTCTAGTGAATATTACATTTTATATATTTAAAAATCAATAGAATTTAAACCGAATTACATAGAACAATAAAAACAAGTGTGTATGATACAGTTAGGTGGCAACAAACACACACATGCTTTATATTTATGATACAGTGCCAATTCTACTAATTATTAAATTATATACATTTTAAAATTCAATAGCTTTCAAACCGAATCACACAGAATAATAAAAACAAGTGTGTATGATACAGCTAGGTGGCAACAAACACACACACGCTTTATATTTATGATACACTGCCAATTCTACTAATTATTAAATTTTATATATTTTAAAATTCAATAGCTTTTACACCAAATCACACAGAACAATAAAAACTAGTGTGTATGATACAGCTAGGTGGCAGCAAACACGCTCACTCTTTATATTTATGATACACTGCCAATTCTACTATTTATTAAATTTTATACATTTTAAAATTCAATAGTTTTAATACCGAATTACACAGAACAATAAAAATAAATGTGTATGATACAGCTAGGTGGCAACAAACACACACACTCTTTAAAATTTGGATACATTGCCAATTCTATTAATTATTACATTTTATATATTTTAAAATGCAATAGCTTTCAAACCGAATTACACAGAACAATAAAAATAAGTGTGTATGATACAGCTAGGTGGCAGCAAACACGCTCACTCTTTATATTTATGATACACTGCCAATTCTACTAATTATTAAATTTTATACATTTTAAAATTCAATAGCTTTTAAACTCAATTACACAGAATAAAAAAATATTGGATACAGTGAGCCATAGTATAAACAACATAGTATAAACCATAGTTTTAGCCATAATATAAATAACGCTAAAAATAGCTGTGTATGACACAAGTCGGTGTAAAATAAAGGGTGTTATGCAAATTTGGTTATGTAAAACCAAAAACTTTTTACTCTCTGTGGTCATAATACATGTATTATTAATTTGATATTTGAGACAAAAATAAATAGGTGGATTATTTAATAACAAGGTCATGTAATGATTAAGGTATACCATTTAACTAACTGAATGTTATACATTATACAAACATATAATACATAATATTACATAATTACATAAAACTGTTACAAATACAACTACATTTAAACTTTTTTATTAATGTACAGTTAAATGTACTGTATGCTCTCTGTTAGAATAAATATTGCCAAGGACATTGTAAGCTATTGGTCAATTTCCAAAATTAAAGGGTGTGCAGTTCTGCCCATGAGTCACCGTAAGAACTTTTGAATGGATGATGGTAGCTAGCAAATGACAACAAAATGACCACAGAGAGTAAAAAGTTTTCTTTTGATGTTTTGGTTTTACATAACCAAATTTGCATAACACCCTTTATTTTACACCGACTTGTGTCATACACAGCTATTTTTAGCGTTATTTATATTATGGCTAAAACTATGGTTTATACTATGTTGTTTATACTATGGCTCACTGTATCCAATATTTTTTTATTCTGTGTAATTGAGTTTAAAAGCTTTTGAATTTTAAAATGTATATAATTTAATAATTAGTAGAATTGGCAGTGTATCCAAATTTTAAAGAGTGTGTGTTTATTGTATCATACACACTAGTTTTTATTGTTCTGTGTAATTGAGTTTAAAAGCTATTGAATTTTAAAATATATAAAATTTAATAATTAGTAGAATTGGCAATGTATCCAAATTTTAAAGAGTGTGTGTGTTTGTTGCCACCTAGCTGTATCATACACACTTATTTTTATTGTTCTGTGTAATTCGGTTTGAAAGCTATTGAATTTTAAAATGTATAAAATTTAATAAATAGTAGAATTGGCAGTGTATCATAAATATAAAGAGTGAGCGTGTTTGCTGCCACCTAGCTGTAGCATACACACTTGTTTTTATTATTCTGTGTAATTGAGTTTAAAAGCTATTGAATTTTAAAATATATATAATTTAATAATTAGTAGAATTGGCACTGTATCATAAATATAAAGCATGTGTGTGTTTGTTGCCACCTAACTGTATCATACACACTTGTTTTTATTGTTCTGTGTAATTCGGTTTAAATTCTATAGATTTTTTAAATATATAAAATGTAATATTCACTAGAATTGGCACTGTATCCAAAATATAAATGGTGTGTGTGTCTGCTGCCACCTAGCTGTATCATACACACTTGTTTTTATTATTCTGTGTGATTCGGTTTGAAAGCTACTACATTTTAAAATATATAAAATTTAATAATTCGTAGAATTGGCAGTGTATCCTAAATATAAAGCGTGTGTGTGTTTGTTGCCACCTAACTGTATCATACACACTTGTTTTTATTGTTCTGTGTAATTCGATTTGAAAGCTATTACATTTTAAAATGTATATAATTTAATAATTAGTAGAATTGGCAATGTATCCAAATTTCAAAGCGTGTGTGTGTTTTCTGACACCTAGCTGTATCATACACACTTATTTTTAGTGTTCTGTGTAATTCGGTTTAAATTCTATAGATTTTTTAAATATATAAAATGTAATATTCACTAGAATTGGCACTGTATCCAAAATATAAATGGTGTGCATGTCTGCTGCCACCTAGCTGTGACATACACAGTTGCTGAAATGCTATTGAATTTGTGAATATATAAAATATAATAAAAAATTAGAGCATTTTGCAAAATATTAATGGGTGTGCAATTTTCCTCATGACTCAAAGTATACACCCCCGTTATTCTGATGTGTATGAACCCTAAGGATATGGAGCTATTGGTGTTTTTTTTTTTAAAGCCATCTATTCTTATGTGGGAACATTAATAGGCATTTTTATGCACTGAAGTGATTTGGAGGTAAATAAATGAGTGTGTACAGATGTAGAGGTGGTCTAGAAGTACATGCATTTTATTCTGACAGGAAAAGTGCGCTTAGTTTTTCGGTATTAACGCTAAAAGGGCGTTGCGCAAATTTCACCCAAACAGTAAAAGGAAGGGTGTGCGTCACTCTCTGTGGTCGTACTGTCCTGATTATGTAAGTATCTGCTGGCTACCATCCTCCGTTCAGAAGTTATTAGAGCCGAAAAGTCGAATATCAAAAATGAAACTAACTTTACCGTGGTTTGTAAAGTGGATGAACCAAACAATACGCGGAACAGGTGTGTGCGTGGAGTGTCCTTTTATACAGCAGGTAATCAGTATTCAGGGCTTCCTGGAGGAAGCAGGTGAGGTGTCACGTGAGTGGGTGTGTGTGTGATGTCAGCGGGTGGTGCGTTCTGGGTAGTGTAGTTGTCTAACTGAAAACCTCTGTTAGAGCCGTGTGTGAGAGGAACAGAAGCGCCTACAGCACCAGACGTGACAGCAGGAGTGTTGAAGGCTAGGCCTCTATGGCAAAATCTGGACACTGTATAATTTAACTGTAACAACAGAGAGTTAATAAGCAGCGGGTTAGAAATGTAAATAGTTGATAATAATCTCAGCAGCCCTGTAACAGATCATGAGCACAAAATTCTCCTTTCCGAGCTTCTGAAACTGGCAGCCCAAGCAGTTAGCCTTCTTTTCCTATTTTATATTACAACTTTATTCTCATAATATTATGACTTTATTCTCGAAGTCAACTGTTTTTATTTTTACAGTGCTCTGCCATACTTTTATTTTGCAGCTTAAAATGCAAAAGGCTTGTACTAATTCTCTTGACTATTAATGGGTGTGTTTTGGGCATAACATGAAATAAACCATGGTGTCAGTTGTCTTCCCCTTTAAGACACAGGTGCCTCTGACTTTTGTAGGTTCCTATCTAAAGAGCGCTGCGCTTTGTGCATTTTAGTAGAGGATACTAATCTGAGCCTTCACGCTGTGAGCGTAATCCAGCAGCTCATATAAGGGAAGAGTAATGTTATTTTATTATTTATTCTGTTTACTGTTTATGTAAAAACTGGGTTTGCAACACTGACTAACTGACATTAGTTTCAATTTGAAATAAAGGAAACAGTGCACCAAAAATGCTCCTTTATATTTTACAATATTTGATTAACTTTACAGGTCCTCACTTACCTTAAGTTTATTTAACTGAACTGAGTATTATCAGCAGCCTTGCTCTGAACTCAGCTGGACAAGACTTTAGTTAATCAATTAATATATTTTATAGTTTAATAAATGTGACCTGGTGATAAGAAAAAGGTTTAAAAAATTGACTTACGCGATAGTGTGATGGGAATGTGCTTTGATATTTTTCAGCAAGCTATTGGTGGGACAGGTTTCAGTTAAATCTCAGCTGCTACACAGCTTAAAAAGCCTCAGCATGTCTCAAAAAAGCTCAGCGACCAAAGAAGGAATATAACAAGTGAATATTGGCAGTGTGTTCGAACGGTGGAGACTTAGAGCTCAAATAGACTACAAGGCCGACACAGAGCTGCTACTTTTCTCCTGAACAGGTGAGCTAACTGGCTAGCTAATTTAGTCAAGTAATTTATCACAACCACCAAGTTAGCTTACTAGGGACTGGTGATTAAATAAAAAAAATTGAGTGTTCGCATTAATATCAGTGATCTGTGTGCAGCTGGGACAAGAAGACAGGGGGTATCCGAGAGAGCTAGTTAGCTTAGCGAGGTTTAAGAAGAATTTAGAATTGCTGTATTTCTCCACTCTCCTCTCGCTCGTTCTCTATGTTCTCCTCCTCTCCGACCTGTCAAAATTCGTGTAGATTGTGTAGATTCAGCCTCCTGAATTTGGCAACCCGAGTTAGCGTTGCGTCTGGGGAGGATGTGGGCCGGACAGACAACTGTTATTAACTATTATCTATTTTACACGTGCACTCTCATTTCCTACAGAATGTACCTTTAAATAATAGCAAAGTGAAATGATATAAATTTATGTTTTGTCTCCCGCTGCTAAGATAGAGACACAACAGAAATTTTCCTGAACACACGTCACTTCCAGAGTAGCAACCCACTGTGCTGTGCTCTTCATCATGCAGCAGTCCAGCCTTTGGAACTTGTTGCTGGTTGTGGATTTTCTGACACTGCTCCACTCTTTAGCAAAAATTACTCTTCACATGTGGCAGGTGTTGTGTCAAAATCTGACTTCCCTGCAGAATCCGACTCCCCTTTGCGTGCGCTCTTGTCATGTAAACCATATTAATGCTCTATTACCTTGCAAATGAATAATTGTACCAATGTTTACTATTTCTGTTTCTCTCACCAAGACCTGCTATCAGGATAAAGTTATTACCTTTTGGGTGCTGAGATCAGAGGGGGAATATTATTTCAGCATCTGTAAAAATTAAACGGCCAAGTATCAGGTATTCAGATGCGAACTTATCCTCCCAGACTTGATGATTAAAGCTGTGTTTAACATGTTCTCCTAATATTTTTTTATTTTAATTTTTTTTTTCTAATTGTTCCCATTTTCTCCTAGCCAATTACCCAACCCACTCATTAGGACTCCCCCTATCACTAGTGATGCCCCAACACACCAGGAGGGTAAAGACTAACACCCTCCAATACATGTGATGCTAGCCACGGCTTCTTTTCGAGCTGCTGCTGATGCAGCATTGCCGAGCAGCCAGCGCGTTTGAAGGAAAGCGCAGCGGCTCGGTTCCGGTACATCAGCTCACAGAAGCCCTGTGCTGTGAAAATCACCCTAGGAGTGATGTGGGGAGAGAGCGCCATCTACCCACCCGGAGGGTGGAGGGCCAATTGTGCTCCCTCTGAGCGCAGGCAGCTTGATGGCAAAGCCTTTCTTTTGTTATATACAACTAAACTAGCACTGCAAGTGTTTTGTTTGGCTTTATATCTTGCTGTGTTCTGAGTGAAATACAAAGATAAAGCATTATTTACACACAAAATAACGACAGCATGAGTGTAATCTCTAGCGCCTACCTGTTCACAATCTCTACAATGCACATTGCTACATTTTTAAATAGCGATGCATCGTGCCAGAACTCAGTAGACTGATCAACTTGTTTAGGCGTTATTTTTGTCACATATCCAGTCTGCAATTTCTGTATCTCATAGCATTAAGCTTCTAAGCGCTTGGGATCTTTGGGGGCATGTATAATTAAGTATAACTACTCTATCAAAAAAGTGACTTGAGTAGAAATTGAAGTGTTCTTTAAGCATCATGATAAAGTATTCAACATTTAGGGTACTTAAGTATTGCAATTAGTTTATTTTAAAATGTTCTACTCAAGTACTGAAAGTAATAGTACAAGTATTGTGTTGTGTAGTTATTACAGAAAGAAGTCAAAGTTTGGGTTGACCGAACTGGCCCAATTGACTCAGTCGAAGTTTGTATTTAATTACGGTCATTAGTTTATACTAATTACAACACCTGACCCAAATTGGAGTTAATAACGTAATTTTGGGAGTTTGATCCACGCCCCCACTCCTCCCACTCTCCGACCTATATAACCGTCACTTCCTCTCTACCTGCATGTCGAACAACCTCGCATGTGACGTTGGCTCCCGCTCCTTACCCGATCCGCGATGGTCCTCCACCTGTATGTCTCCTGCCTCCGGCCGTTCTCTGCCCCCCTGGCTTCTCTACCACCACTGTTAGTTAGTTAGTTAGTTTCTTTATTTATCTCCCAAGGAGAAATTTTTCTTGGATTGAGGGCATACTGCACTACAACACAAAACAAACACATACAGACAATCATGTGACCAAAACCATATCATTACAATACATTAAGGATTTAAAGTGCATTACATTACATACTTTCACAGAACCCCACAGCCCCTATACAACCAAATACAGTCAGACGTCCTTATTATTTAGAATCTTAATTGACAGTGGTACAAAAGAATGTTTAAACCTATTGTGCCTACACAAAGACTGCTCCCGGCATATTCCCTGGTATGGTGTGTTTCCCCGACTGCCGCGGCTGGCGCCTCCTCTCCTGGCTCCTCGGCCCAGTTGGGCTGCTCCTGTGAGGTCGCCTTCAGACTTCAGCGACTCTTTCTCTCTCTCTCAGCTGCTGCACCGGCACCTGACTCCCTGGACCCATCCTCTATGCTGTTATTCCAGTACAGTCCATATATTTGGATATGCCGGCAGCACCCCAAACACCTCATTTAATTACTGACAGCATTAAACATAAAGGCCAACATATATGCATTACTGATGTAAATAAAATATGCTACCAAAAATGTTATCAATAGATAACAGATATCAGATTTGGCAATTAAATGTAAATTCAAAAATTATTATTTTATTTGTTTTATTTAATAGATTTTTTCCCTCACCTGCATATTACACATTAATTAAATAAATTCCCCACAAAATTCAAGAATGACAAGTCTTTTAAGTGGTTTTATTCGTTATTGTTCATTTTCTCCTTCTCTTCGTCTTCATCCTCTCTCTACTGGCAAATGAATACAAAATGAAATGGTCAGATTTTGGTTAGAATTTATAAATGTGATTTATGGCAGTCAGTCTGTCTGTCTGTCTGTTGAAAAGCCTCTCTGATATCAGCAGCCTTTTTCCTGATCTCAGTAGCACAGGGCTAAAGCTGCTCAGTAAAGCAGTTCAGATACGAAATTAAAGTTATTCTGTCTGCAACAGCATTAATAATAAACCCTCACACCTTTAACTCGCTACTTTAACTTAAACTAACCCTCATAAATATCTCATTTACAGCCTGATATCACAAACAACCAAAACAGTTTAAATATCTGAATCTACTCACCTTATAAACTTCTCTCTCTGTCCCCTCTCTCTCCTCCGCCACTCACTGTCGGGTCCCTCAGCTCAGCGCAGCTCCAGGTGGATTGTGGGAAATATTATCGGGTGAAGTGTGCTGGGCTTGTATACTTAAAAATCTCTCCAGGTGCAGTACGTCATCCGGGAACTTTTGGCGTCCTCAAACTCGCTTACTGCGCATTCGGACACACTACCCGATCTCGCATACTGCTTTTGCATACTGTTTAGTATGGAAGTACGCGATTTCGGACGCAGCCATTATTTCTTTTTTGTTTGACACCAAAGAGACACCGTACTTGCCAGTTAAGCTAGGCGAGGTAGACTAAGGTAGTTTAGGCACAACCATGAAACGGTTTTATCCCAGCGGTGCCCAAAAAAGAAAGAAAATGAAGGAAAGGAAGTCCAGCACAGAACGCTTGACAAAGATCACCAATTTTTTTTCGCAGCCGCAAGATATGGAACATCTGGAACAAGCCGATCTCCGGGGCTGTTTGCCCGTCGGCAGCACGGGAGAACGAACCGATCTCCGGGGCTGTTTGCCCACCATTAGCATTGTGGAACAAACCGATCTCCAGAGCTACAGATAGGTGATACATTTAGAGTCATAAAACTCACATTGCTTTAACTTAATCTCCTTCTGCTATTAACACAATTCTGGTTGTGTTTACATAAACATAATGCCGTCTCTTGCAGTGTGACAAAAAGCAAATCAATAATGTTGAGTATATGAATGTATAAATGCTCTCAAAATCAATAAGGTAAACATGCGGTGAAGAACATTGGTATTTAAATTGTGTGAAACTGACACCAATAAATCCATAACTCCTGCTATTTACTTACTTAGAAGTATTTTGTTTCTTAGTAGCATCCTAGCTGTGAAGTGTGGAGAATAGTTTTGCGATATATTGATTATCGCTGAATCGCAGTTTTGAGATATCACCGTTACCATTAATTTACCACAGCTGAAAGGTGCTGGAAAAATTTAAAAATGGTCATTGAAAGTGCTTGAGAAGTGCTTGAATTTTACCTTGTAAAAGGTGTATGAAACCCTAATATTGCATTTTGCTATACAAAAAGAATCCATTTGATGAGGGCCCCAGACAAAAAAAAACATTGCTTAGGGTCCCAGAACTTCCAAATCCGCCCCTGCTTAAATGATCTCGTAGTTCAGAGGATCCAGTTTTTTGTTCAGGTCAGGTGTAAAATGTACACATAATAAAACATACAGGGGTCTGAACAGATTTATTTACCACAGAATGTGACAGAGGTGTGGTGTTTGAAAAGCCCATTCATTTTCCTAATAGGGAAAAAACGCTGAGACACGGAAGCTTTATGAGGACTACAGAATGACGCACAACTTTAGTCATCATTCTGCACCCTGTAATGCTTGAATAAATCAAATTCAGTACTCCAACTTAACAGCGCCCCCAGCCGGTGTGGTGCAGAGTGACAGTAAACATTTGCCAAAACATTAAGGCTTTCTCACAGCTAGTCTGTATGTGAATCAGAAAATTAATTATAAATAAAAATATATATATATATAATTTTATTTCAAATTTTTCCCATTTTCTTCCCAATTTACACGACCAGTTACCCAACACACTTATTAGAACTCCCCCCAACACACTAGGAGGGCGAAGACTAACACATGCTTCCTCCGATACATGTGAAGCCAGCCACCGCTGATGCAGCATTACCGAGCAGCCAGTGCGCTCGGAGGAAAGTGCAGCGGCTCGGCTCCGGTACATCAGCTTACAGACGCCCTGTGCTGCAGACATCACCGTAGGAGTGATTTGGGGAGAAAGCGCCATCTACCCATT
This sequence comes from Astyanax mexicanus, assembly GCF_023375975.1. Taxonomy (NCBI): domain Eukaryota; kingdom Metazoa; phylum Chordata; class Actinopteri; order Characiformes; family Acestrorhamphidae; genus Astyanax; species Astyanax mexicanus. The sequence continues at coordinate 10,863,960 of NC_064417.1, forward strand.
AAAAGGGAGCAGGGCCAATTGTGCTTCCTCTGAATCAGTCCAGGGTCTGAACAGCAATGTAGAGCAGGCAAAAAGGCAGAGTCGAGGTAAATGGAAAAAGGTTGTAAACAACGCATTGTAATGCAGGACAAACCCAAACAATACTCAGCAGTGAGAGAGAGGACCGAAGGGGTATATATACAGGGGAAATGAGATGAGGCTAATTACACTGACTGCTTAATGGAAAAGCCTTGTGCAGAGTCATGTAATCATGTGAACAAGTGTAGTCCATGTGTGGTGTGTTCTGGGTAGTGTAGTCCAGTGACTGAAGATCGTAGGTAGAGCTGAGTGCAGGGAAGAGAAGTGCACTTTTGGGGTCAGGTGTGACAGTACCCCCACACCCAATTGTTCTAAGATTATATATGGAAATTACCGATAAACCTGGGTAGGAGTTTCCTGCAACATCCCTCAAACCTAAAATCCCAGGTCGATAACCACACGGTTCCCAGGCTGGTAGTGAGGGGTGTCACTCCGGTGCCGATCAGATTGTTCCTTATAACGGCGTATAACAGCATACACCTGCTCGTGCATCTCCTCCCACACCTGCTCACTGTGCTTTATCCAGTCATCTATGGCAGGAACATCACTGGATACGGCTGTCCAGGGAGCCAATGGAGGTTGATAACCCAGAATGCAGTGAAACAGAGTGAGACCAGATGTGGAGTTGGTTACTGAGTTTTGTGCAATTTCAGCCCAGATGAGGAACTGAGACCAGTGAAGTGGGATGGAAACCTGAGGCATGAGAGTGGGATGAGAACGGGAAGAGGCAAAAGTTTACTGGCTGGAGGGTTTTAGGGGTACTACACTGTGCACATATGGAGCAGGAGAAGACGAAGCGACATATATCAGCTTTCATAGAGTCCCGCCAATAACGTGCAGAGAGAAGATGCAGGGTACAGGCCTTACCAGGATGACCAGAGGCTAGCAACGAATGAGCCCAAGTGATAAGCCAATCTCTAAACTGAGGTGGGAAAAACGTCTTGTCAGGAGGGCAGTCCTCCGGAGGTGGATGGCCAGGATTAACCCCACTGATCTGCTCATTCAACGAAAAAGAGCAATACAGAGGGAGGAAAAATGTGCTTCACCGTAACAGAGTCCAATATGCTATCCTGGGTGCTATAGACCCGGTACAGCGCATTATCCTTTGTGTGGGCTCTCCAACACGAAAGGAGATCAAGAAGTTAAACCACGAGGAGAAAAGGGACCAACAAGCTTGTCTGCTGTTAAGACGCTTAGCCGTCTAAGATATTCTAGATTCTTGTGATCGTTAAGAACAGTAAATGGGTGTGCGGCCCCTTCCAGCCAGTGATGCCACTCCTCTAGAGCAAGTTTAACTGCAAGCAGCTCTCTATCCTCTATGCAACTTGGGAGAAGACGCACTATGCTGGGACAGGACAGCCCCAACCCCTGTCTCTGAAGCATCGACTTCGACAATAAATGGTAAGACTGGATTGGGTTTTTTGAGAATGTGAGTTGAGACAAAAGCAGCTTGTAGCTTATCAAAGGCGGTTTGAGCTTCACAGGACCATATGGGTCTTGGCTGCGTCTTTAGTCAGAGCTGTGAGTGGTGCTGCTTTGACACTAAAGTTATGAATGAAGCGCCTGTAGAAGTTAGCGAACACCAAAAACCGCTGGAGCTCTTTCATAGTACAGGGTACTGCCCATCTAGTGACTAGTAGAACTTGTCGCTGTTCATAAGGACATCTGATTCCCTGAAGTTGTTCTAGGGCTACTGAAATGAGGGGCAGAGGATAAGCATACTTGTGGGTAATGTTGTTGAGTCTGCAATAGTGTATGCAGGGCATAAAACCACCGTCCTTCTTCTTAACAAAGAAGAATCGGGAGCCTACGGGTGATCTGGACGGTCGATGGCCTATTCCTCCCCATGAGTGAGTGGATACACTCGGAATTTGGGCAAGGTGGCACCTTCTATAAGGTCTATGGCACAATCATAGGGACAGTGAGGAGGCAACTTGGTGGCATTAGCTTTGGTGAAGACTGACGGAAGTCAATTCAGGGGAAATAGTGGTATGGATGTGTCTTTACGGTGGTGGAATGTACATTAAGCTTATCTAGGGCTAAACAGTGTGTGTAGCAGTGAGGAGACCAAGAAAGAATATCTCCCTGGCTCCAGGAGATGACTAGGACATGGGTTTTTAACCAGGGGAGACCTAAAATAATGGGATGTTCAGTGCATGGGAGACCAAAAAAAATTATTTGAGGGGATTCTGAGGATTCTTGAGGGCATCTGTTGAGTGATTGGCTTGGATCAGATGGTTCTCTCATCAACAGCATGGATGGGGATGCGACAAAGTAGAACTCTGGTAGGGATTCCTCACTCATGGACCAGGATCCCCTCCGAACCAGAATCTATAAGTGCTGAAACACAGAAAACACCAGTTGGGCAAGTAATAGTGACATCAATGAAGTCAATAGTTTTTTGAAGTGGCCCCGTGGAAGAATTACACACCACGTTATTGCATGGAATAGATACCGGATTACCCAGGGTGGACATCTTGAATTTTTGTGGACAAAGGCAGCAGTCAGCCTTCACGTTACCAGAATCTCCACAATACAGGCACAGATGCAGCACTGACACACTGATTCAGGTTTTCTGAATCTCCATGGGAAATGGATCAAGAGCCGTGGGAACTGGTGTTGTGACAGTGAAGGTGGGGATGGAACCCAGAGCTGGACCAGGAACTGGTGTTGTAGCAGGAGAGGTTGAAGCCCTTCTGCTTCAAGACAGGAACTGATCTAGGCAGATGGACAAAGAGATTAACTTGTCCAGGGTGAGTTCGTTGTCTCTGCATGCCAGTTCTTTTACAACGTCTGGATGGACAACATTGCAAAACATGTTAAGCAGTGCTGGCTCATTCCAGCCACTGCTAGCTGCTATGGTGCGGAGTGCGTAAGCAGCCACAGAGCATTTACCCTGCCTCAGATTTAGCAGCAGCTCACTGCTAGTGAGACCATAATGGGTATGATCAATAATCTCACAAAAGTGTGTCAAAAATTCAGAAAAGGTATTCAAACAGGGTGGTCAGGAGTGTGTGAGGCAGCTGTGAGCATAGCTACAGGTGCCACTGGGCTTGGAGGACTGGAAGGAAGCGCACATAAACACTCTTGGATCTGGGCGAGTTGCTGTTGTTGGCTCAGTTGCTGATGGGCTAGCTCATCAATTGCGTGGATCACACCAGTGAGCGTTTGATTGTGCTGACCTAAGAGCCTACTTCTGGTTAGCTAAACCAGACTTAATCAGCTCCGCTTCCGCTACCTGGTTTGTTTCTGTCATGATCAGGCAGGATTTAGGCTAATATGGATGCTCAAAAACAGCTTTATTGCTAAATGGGGCGATACAAAGGGTGGTCAAGGCAAGCAGGGTCAATACCGGTGAACAGGTGCCAACAGGGAATTACATACCTTAAATGAGAGACAGTCTAGTTTTGGAGCACAGGCAAACAGCAATGTAGAGCAGGCAAAAAGGCAGAGTTGAAGTAAACGGAAAAAAGGTCACGAAAATGCGTTGTAATGCAGGATGAACCAAAACAATATTCAGAAGTGAGGGCTTAAGGGGTATACAGGGGAAAAGAGGTGAGGCTATTTGCATTGATTTTTCACTGGATGTGCGTTTGCAGAGTCACGTGAAAATATGAGCAAGTGTAGTCCATGTGTGGTGCGTTCTGGGTATTGTAGTCTGTTGACTGAAGATCGCAGGTAGAGCTGAATGCAAGGGAAACAGGTATGACGTCAAGCTAAACATTTAGCTAATGTTAATTAGCTAGGTTAGCTAGCTAACCTAGGTTATGTAGTGTGATATATAAATAGTAGCTAGCTGGGTAGGTTATTTAGCTATATAAACACACTCTTTATGTAGGTTAGCTAGCTAGATAACCTAGTTGTCTTGGTTCATTTACTAAAGCATTTGCTTTAGCATTTATACAGTAGTTAACATAGGTTATGTAAACAGTGGCTGCGTCCGAAATCGCGTACTTAAGCAGTACGTACTGGATTGGGGTGAGTACGCACTGCTTGTCGAGCAAAGCAGTACGCTTTTTCAGTACGCCAGACCGCAGTACGCACGCAGCCTCGGACGCACTACATCCACCATCTTACCTCTGACGCCCTTTCACCTCTCACCCCTCCTAACCAGCGGCACACTTTACATAGCTTTACCCTAATTAATTTCATTAAAATCCCCTCATTAATCAGCTCTTATTAATAAATAAACCCCCAAACTGTCCTATTTAATAAACACTGACTAAATAAAACTTAAAATTAATATTTCCTCAAATATGAAATATTTAATAATAAATATGAACAGACTGTTTAATATTCATGAAGCATATTAATAATACTAGCTTATGCAACAAAACAATTATCAAAAAGTTTCAAAGATAAATACCAAAATGTTAATTAATTCCTGCCTTTCCATTTCACCTCAGAATTTCCTTTTCTAGCCTAAATATTTAAACACATGATCCTTATTGTTATACATTATCTTTTACTGACTGCATTAAACATAAAGGCAACATATATGCATTACTGATGTAAATAAAATATGCTAGAACCAGTCAGTTTCTGGAAAACTGGGGATCATATTTGGCAATAAAAAAATATTTTAGTTATTTTATTTAATATAATTTTTCCCTCACTTGCATATTTACACAAATACATTTCTCACAAAATACAAGAATGACAAGTCTTTAAAGTAGCTTTATTTATTTTTTTTATTCATTGTTCATTTTTCTCCCTCTCTTCATCTTCATCCTCTCGAGTAGGAAGGATAGTTGAATCTGAAACACACACAGATTAAAACAGTTTAGCTTGGTCATTAAACAAATATAATATAAATTCTGAACAACATAAAAGTCTTACCATCCTGGCTGGTTAGCTAGCTATTTAATAAAACTAAATAAAATGGTCAGATTTTGGTTATAATTTATTAATGTGATTTTTGGCAACCAGTCTGTCTGTCTGTTGAAAAGCCTCTCTGATATCAGCAGCCTTTTTTCTCAGATGAGTTTATACAGACTGATCAGTATTAAGTTAAAACTGCCCCAGCTCTTCAGCACTGCAGCAGTATACAGGGCTGTAGTGAGTTAGTAAACGCTGGTGTTGTAGAACAGAAGATTAATAAAGAGTTGTGATAAGTTTGATAACTCTAGCTAAGCTAACTGATCTCAGTAGCACAGGGCTAACGCTGCTCAGTAAAGCAGTTCAGATACGAAAATAAAGATGTTCTGTCTGCAACAGCATTAATAACAAACCCACACCCCTATAACTCGCTACTTTAACTTAAACTAACCCTCATAAATCTTTCATTTACAGCCTGATATCACAAACAACCAAAACAGTTTATATATCTGAATCTCCTCACCTCATAAACTTCTCTCTCTCTCTCCACTCCTCTCCTCCGCCGCTCCGCCGCTCACTGACGGGTCACTCAGCTCAGCGCGGCTCCCGGTGGATTGTGGGAAATATTAGCGGGTGAAGTGTGCTGGGCTTGTATACTTAAAAATCTCTCCAGGTGCAGTACGTCATCCGGGAACTTTTCGCGTACTCAAACTCGCCTACTGCGCATTCGGACACACTACCCGATCTCGCATACTGCTTTTGCATACTGTTTAGTATGGAAGTACGCGATTTCGGACGCAGCCAGTGTGTTTAGCTAGCTAGTTAGATAACCTACCTAGCATTAGCTGTCTTGGTTAATTTACTAAAAGTTATGCACATTGTATATGTTAAGCAAACATTTCAGAAGTTTAGTTGTTAATAGTGAAAAAATGTGCTTTATGTTTAAATGTGGTAATGTTTGCTTCTTGTTTGAAATGCCCAATGTTTAGGCTCTATTTAAGGAGGAGGAGGAACATATGAGAAGCTGCAGTGTGTTTCCCAAATCTGCACCAGCTTTTGTTGTTGCACCCAAAAGCCCAGACCCAGTTCTGAATATTGATACAAAATGAAATAAATTAATAAAATAAAATTGTTTATATAGGGTGTCCTGGTTTTTAAATTATCTTTATTGGACCATAAAATATACAGGCACTAGGGCACTGCGCACAGTGCTGCGTGTGACATAATCCCTGAGTCGCGTCAGTGAGAGCAGCCCAGTTCTTAATCAGAATGTAGACAGTGTGACTGTCAGTCAGTGCTGCCAATTTAGCGACTAAAGCGACTACCGACAAATCTAGAGAGTTTTTGTGGTGTTATTGGAGACTTTTGGCGACTCTGAGATGAACACAATCTCTCTTTAGCCGCGCTGCAGCGGCTCCTGCCGTGAGCCCCGCCCACAACACTCACACACCGCTCCACCAACACCGTGCCCACAGCCACCGCTGACTGACCCCGCCCCGTATTTACAGATCAAAAGTGACGGCCTATTTAAAAAGCAACAGATGTTGTTCATTTGTAACATTTCTGACATATTTAGGATGTTTTTTACACACTTTTTTCACTCCCACAACTTTAATCCTTTACAGCTTTAAAAACATGTATTATGCAAATGAGTTGTTGACGTCATTTAGCGACTCATTTAGCTTATTCAGGTGAATAGCCACACCAACAATGGGAGCATTTAATAATTATGGTGGACACATCCGTTAATTAAATTAAATTAATTCATTGAGCACATAGAGGGGGTGCTGAGTGGTCCAGCAGTCTAAAGCGCTGCCACTATGAGCGGGAGGTCGCAGGTCCGAACACTTGCAAACAAGCTGCCGACACCATAGACTGTGTATAGCTGGACAGAGCATCGTCTCCCAAAAGTGAAGCCACCCCAGGTCGGGCGCACCCAGCTGTTCGGTTTCAGAAAGCTGTGTGACCTCACTCATTGCCATAGGTTTCAATGGCAAAACAGTCAACTTTCAAACACGTTTTTTTCTAATATACTGTAATTCTACCTCCATTATTTAAATGCAACAGCTAGCGTAACCTTGTTAAATTTTTTTATCCCCACAGAATTTGATTTTCAAAAACGTTATTCAGCTCTATTCAAAAAAGGTGTGGTTATTGTAAAAAGGCTGGTTATGGGCAGGACCAATTACAGACTGTCAGCTCCGCTCTGCAGCCTGTGACTGCGAGGCAGCCCTCAGGGGCGGGGTTATTTAAATGAGTAGGCTGTCTCTCCACAGTCTTTCTCCCTCCTCTGGTCTCTACTGCGCAGACTCGGGTATCAGGATCGGCAACATGGAGGAAGATTTTGGCTTCATTTTCATTGAATGAATGGGAACGGCCACACGGCGTCCATCTTTTTTTACAGTCTCTGGCCTACATTCAAACGGCGCACAATTGGCCTCGCTCACTTTCTCCCCACATCACTCCTAGGGTACTCGGCAATGCTGCAACAGCAGCAGCTCGAAAAGAAGCGGTGGCTGACTTCACATGTATCGGAGGAAGCATGTGTTAGTCTTCACCCTGTTGTGGCATTATTAGTGATAGGGGGAGTCCTAATGAATGGGTTGGGTAATTGGCTAGGTAAATTGGGGAGAAAATGGGGAAAATTAGAAATAAATTTATAAAAAAAATGTATTGAGCACATATAAAGAGGGTACATTACTAAATATTTAATAAATCATGACAATTTTAAAGACCCTTAAACTGGACCATGTACAATTGTTGGAGTGGTCATGATGATGTTCAACAGAAAAGTCTTCTGGTACAACGCCAGTGCATCACAGCAGATTAGGGCTGATTGACAGGACTGCAGTAGGCTGGTAGCCACTGTGTTTATAGCTTAGTAGAGAGGCCAGCAACCTAATTCTGGAGTAAGGATGTGGGATGGGAAGATACTAAATTCACCCACTTGGTATGCGAACCCATGGTTTCTTGGGTATACACTCAGGGCTAAGTAGAGAAGAACAATTTTACTAATGGCAGATCAACTAAATAACAAGTAAAATTAGGATGATAGAACTGCCAGATATTGTACAGCGAAGTTTGTGAAACCTTTAGAATGTTCTATATTTCTGCATAATTATGACCTAAAACATCAGACTTTGACAGAAGTCATAAAAGTAGATAAAGTATAGCCAGTTGGTAATTTATTAATTGAGGAAAATTATCCCATATTACATATTTATGATTGTCTTCATGAGGTTAGCGTAAAACATCTTGCAGGAGTTCCTGGAGGTGCTGAACAATAGTTATTGCTTTTATTCAAGCTGTGCTCCAGCTCAACCTAAATCACCCATCTCAGTTGGGTTTAAGTCAGGGGACTGTGGATGGCATACACTTTTTACTACGTAATTTATAACCTAATTCCAAATGTGTACCTTATTTTTTTCATATCTTCAATGTAAATATACAGTGTAGAAAATAAATTAAAAACATTGAAAGATAAGGTGTTTTTTGGTACTGTAATTGTGGTTCTATGATGCTGGAGGACCACCAGAGTAGCTAACGCAGAGACCCCTACGCAAGAGGTGTGAGTCTTTTTTTCTATTTTTTCAAACTTTATTTCAAAGTAATGAAAAGTTACACATTACATATTAAAAAGAACATCGTACAGGGAAGAGTAAATGGATACATTCTATAAAGTATTTTGCGATGGATTTCTTTTGTGCTGTTGTGTGTGAAATATCTGTTAGTACCTTGAAACTCTATCAAATGATTTTCCACTTAAGAATTGGCAAACAGCTTTGGTAATAGTTGATGCTTTTCTGATGTGTGTGTTGTTACATCTTTCATTTAAAATGTCAATACCTTCAATTTTGAGCTTTAGGATTTTACTAGGTAATATTAAGGAAGATATTTGTATTGAGCCTTGATGTGATGAAGTAATTTAGGTGATATGCTCTTACATAGAATGTTATAATCTTTCTGTGGCATATTCTATCCCAAGATACTTATAATCTCTTTGTATAGATACAGTTCACCATTTGAATTCAGCAAATCAGTTACAAACTTAGTGTTAGTGTAATCAATTATAAACTTAGTGTTTCAACATAGTGTTGAAATCCAGAACATTAAAGCCCCCATCTTTATAATCTCTGATCATTGTCTTTCGTTTTATGTAATCGGGTTTATTATTCTAGATAAATATAAATATTTTTGAGTTTATAGTTGCACCTGTTTTGGTGTCAGCATATAAGGAAAAAGCAGGATGTACCACTCTAGAAAGTCCCTCTGCTTTTGACAATAAAACCCATCCCTGAAGATTTCAATTTATTTGTAGCCAACATCCAAAAATAGTTTTAGTATTTTTTTACTTGATTGTGGAAGTTATATTTAGTTTTATGAGAAGATGATCTGCTAATTATTATTCCGAGATATCAAACCGTGTTTTAACGTGGATTCCATTTATCTGAGTAATGTTTCTATCATGTACAGTCATTATTTTAGATTTATTTTGATTAACTGTGAGACCTGGCACTTAGATAGTAACTGAAGTGTTTGTAGGGCATTATTAACCTGACCTAACCTATCTTCCTTTAGAAACAGACAGGTATTGTCTGATAATTGACTAACAATATACATCTGATCTGCTATTGTGATACCCTTAATATTAGAACAGTGTTGGATATAACGAATAAGAAGCTCAGCTACCAAGAAAAACAAATAGGGAGATATTGCACAGCCTAGTATTATTCCTCTATTAACTGCAAATCATGGTGATACACCATTAGATAGGGAAACATTACTGTTTATTGGTTTATAATAGGTTTGAATGACCTTACTAAAACTACAACCAAAACAAAAGTAGCGTAAAGTTTCAAAAATGAATTTATGTTCCACTGTGTCGAGCGCCTTATAAAAGTCCAGAAAAAAACAGCTTCCTTGTTAATCAATTCTGAATAGTCTAAGAGATCCAGAATCAGGCTAACATTATAATAATAATAATAATAATTATTATTATTATTATTATTATTATTATTATTATTATTATTATTATTATTATTATTATTACTATTATTATTATTATTATTATTATTATCGTTATTATTATTATTATTATGAACACAGTTGAAGTCATATTTTGCTGCTTAATAATAATAACAATAACAATAACTGTTAAAATAGTTGTTGTTATTATTATTATTATTATTATTATTATTATTATTATTATTATTGTGAACACAGTTGAAACACGTGATTTCACCTCCAGCGCATACCGCCTCTCCTCGGTGTCACATGACCGTAAGGAGGAAGTGCTGCTAGGCTAACCTTGCTAGCGGACGGCGCGGATAAAAGGTTACGTTTTTGTGATTTAAAGTGTTTAAAGAGTTTAATTTAGGTGGATTTGAGCGACTGAGCGGTGGTAGAGATAAGCGGCGGGGGTGGGTTTTAGAGACATGGCGGTTTGGGAGTTTAATAGGAGAAGCTAAATTCAGAATACTAATAAAAACAATACAAGCTAACGTGGCTAATGTGCTGCTATATCAGAGGTGTTAGCTATCTGTGTTAGCTAATAATGGTGAATACTGCATTATACGCTGCTAATTTAATTTAGGAATAATTGAAGGAACCCTGACGTTGATGTCAAATGTTGCTGTTTAATCTTTGATAAATCTTTATTTGTTGCCAGGCTTTTCTTCCATTTTTCAGCCTCGTATTTGAATTTCCCGTTCCACCTTAAAGGTCGCAGCCGTTCCCTTTTGGAGCTGTAGGCACCAGAATGTAACTGCTGCGTAGTTTAAGGTGGAACGGACATTTATAACGAGCAGTTAGCCTCAGCCTAGAATATATGTAGTGTGCATTTTTGTCTTTTTTATAACAACGTAACGCCTCAGTTATTACTTTTATTTGCTTTGATAATATGCTGAACATGATTTCAGTCTGTTCAAATGTTACTAACATTAACGTTACTGATGTATAGTTAGTATTTTTTATCGCATAATATTGTGTACTTAATTTTAAATGTGTATAACTTTACATATGTACATTAGCTAATGTTTTTAATACCACACTAAACATTCAAACACCTGTATGTATTACAACACAGTGTATTTGATATAGTATCTCTTTACAGTGTTTCACATCTAACGCACACAATACATCTGCAGTGATGAAGAGTTATGTACCCTATACTTGTAATATGGGTATCATATATTGCCATTTAAAATGATTAATTGTGACTAATCAAAGAAAAGTATGCTATGTAAATGTTTTAGTCTATAATCATAGCTAAACAACTGTGTTAACCACATAAGCAAGTCTGGTAAATATTACTGAACACATCCACATGTTGACACAAGGCTAACTAATAAGGTATACAGGTTTTGTTTACATTACTTGGCAACATTAGCCTTATAGGTAAAGGAATAACCTACATGTCTGGCCTGGGTCGATGAAGTTAAGACCATTGGAGGATTTGTTGACAGAAGTATTGCTGTAATGAAGAGTATTCATTATACCTTGCTGTAACACATGTTATGCATGCTTGTGATTTACTGAATGTGTGCTGTACACATTACTGTATTTATAAAAAACACAGTCAACACGAATCAGGTGCTACAGTAAGGCGAATATTCCAGAAAGGGGCATTCATTGATTTTATAAGTGTTTTATAAGTGTTGTGATAGTTTATTGTGCATTATTTTGTCCTTCAGTTTGATATCTTTCACTATTTTTAGTCCTTTTGGTTTATCAACTCTTATGGGCTTTGTGACTGCAGTACCCAGTCTGCATTACCAATTCCCTTAAACAGCTTTTAGTGCAGCCAATTAGGATTATTAGAATCTACATGTACGTGACAATCACCAAAGGGTAAAGGTTGAAAGTCATGTTTTGTTTATAGTTTCTGTATCTCTGTTGTGCGTGGGTGCGCATTGTAGGGCTGTGATGTGATGGCAGCTGCCAGTGTGAGCAGACCTGGAGGAGTCCAGAGCATAGAAAAATCCCAGCTGATCTTGAAAGGTAAAGTCACATTCACTTACATGTTAAAGGGCTAATTGATCATAAAAAAATAAATCACTATGGTTAATCAAACCTTTACAACCATGACTAATGCTACTTGTGGGATAAAATGTTATTAAGACCCTCAGCATTGAGCTGTGGACCAAAGGCACCTGTGTTCCCTGGAATGTTGCCCTATTCAGTACTTTTGGGATAAGGCAGTGTCACTTGTCAAGAAAGGCAATAAAATTCTCATGTTTTTTTTTTTTAAAGAAACAATAAATGAGAAGATGTCTGAAAACATTTGTCCATATAATGCATCTGATGTGAGCTTCTTTTGTTCTCACCAGGGGATGCTAGGTACTTGATTTAAAGAAAGCCCCAGTCTGATAGCTTTAAACACACCCACACAAATCTTTATCTTGCCATTAGTCTTTCAGCTTCTCCACTTCTTTGCTAATTTGGTAAATAAATACGGTTTTACTTTCTTTATAAGCATAAAGCACAAACAAATAAACCCTTAGTTTCATTAGGATATTTTATATGATGTAATGATTTGTAAAAATATTACTTACACTTGGTTAAGAAGTTTACATTCTAGTTTATTTTCCCTACCCTTAAACTTGGTCCTTACACAAGCTCATTCTCAGTCCTAAACCTAACCTTTATCCAGGTCCAAAACCTAGTACTGGTCCTAATCCTTAACACAGTTAAGACTGTAGTCATAGCTAGACTTCAAAAACAATTTAATTAATTTCTTTTTCTCTAAGATACAGGACAAATAAACTTCTTCACTAAGCTGAATGAAGTTCCAGATTACGAAATCATGTTTTTTTTTAACCATTAGAGGGCAGTGTTTACTGTTATTTAATTTTGTGCCTTAAAATCAGACTGAGCAGTGAGCAGTAACTAATATTTATTTTCTATTAACATACAAAGGGATTAAATAAAAAAAAATAAAATTTAAAAGGTACTAAACACCGTCCGAGTGTTTAGAATTTACAACTTCCTCCCACTGGCAAATGCTTTGGTGGAAATGTCTAATGTAGGTGTACACAGCACCATCTACTGTCAGATTTTAGCTTTAGGAGCTAAACTCAATCATCAGAACTCAACTGTTAGCTCTGTTCTCTGACGTGTGTGTGTGTGTGTGTGTCTGTCTGTCTCAGTGGTGTCTGCCAGGCCGCAGTCTCCAAAGCTTCCTGGCCGTCTGTCCCGCCTCAGCTCCTTCGTGGAAGTGACAGCTGATGGCCTGACCAGCGAGACCAAGAAAACCGGGAAACGCAGCGGTCAGCACGAGCTGCAGTGGAACGAGGACCTCACACTGTGAGCTTCTTATTCCTGTCTATAAAGTTGTACTCCTTCTACAGAAGCCACATTCACCATTGCATATTACACGCTCAAAATAGTTTTTGTTAATTTGTTTTTATTTTTTAAATTTGTTATTTAATTAATTTATTTCTAAAAGTTTAGTTTTAATTCAAAGTTTTGTTTTCAGTGTTATTGTAGGTGTTTTGTCCGAACCAGGGCATCATTTTATTTGCTCCTGGACTGCAGTGCTGTACTTAGCTAGTTTATTTTTATTTGGAAGTTTATTGAAAGCCAGTACCATCTCCTGGGTATTTAAATCAAGATTTTGTGTACTTACAGTAAAAAATTCAAAACACTGTTTGTGTATGGCTGTAAAAAGGAGAACCACTGCAAATTGCAGTGTGTCCCTTTGGTGAAGTGGGGAGGACAGTGCTTGACAGAACTGAGTAATGCTTTATTACCTGAGCCATATTTGTTTAAACTCTGGGAATATTACTCTACTGCCTCAGTTCATGTGCTTCTTTTACTTTAGATTGTTTGTTAACAAATGTTTAGTTATTGCTCCTAGTGTAAATTCCCTGCTGACCCCAGGAAAAAGCAAGGTTAAAACGAATAATAATGAAAAGTGAAAAAAACATATTTGCAAATTGAAACTAAGAAAACTAAGAAAAAACAATTAGAAATGTAGTGAGTGTTTATAAAACTAACTAAAGCGTACTAAAATTATAGATATAATACCCTTTGTTTTTGTGTGTTTTAATTTACTTAAAAGTGTTGTTTCCATTCAGACAGTTTTACAGCTGGCAGAAACATGTGGCACCTGAAACCAGTGACATAATTTCTTGTTTACAGTTACCAAGCTAGCAGTGAATTAATACGAGCAAAACTGGGAGAAATCTGCAGAATTCTGTATGGGATTTTAAAATGACTGAGAAAAATAACAGCTGGTCTGATGGAAGGTTTCGTGAGATCTGTCCATTCCGTTAAGAAACTGAAACACAGGCAGATGAAGCTCTGCAGACCCTGACTGCTCATTACACTGAGACAGAGTCTAGATGACATTTGTATTGACTAAACACATGCACTAGATGCTGCAATAAGATTTGAAGATTTTTTTTGTATTTAGTGGGAATCAAAAGTGTTTGGATTAATTATTAAGAACTGACTTTATTACTACTATGTACATATATTTTCTTTTTATTTGTTTATTTTGTAATAATGCTTATACTTGAAATCTGCAGTATTACATGACTGTTTAGAAATGCAGTGATATTCTACAAAATACAAGTAATAATTAATATTTACAGTTTTATTAACAGTAATCTGGACCTGGAATGATTCAAATTTGAGCTTGTGTGTGGGATATGTCTTGTGTTGTATTTACAGGAATGTGACTCCTCACAGTCAGTTGGATCTGAAACTTTGGAGCTGTCACACTCTGAGAAAAGAGCTGCTGGGCAGTGCCACTATTGACCTGCTGGACACTCTCCGAACACATGATGGCAGAAGTGAGCAGCTCATCACACTGATCACAGATACACTTACTGGCAGGGTGAATAATTAAAGGAAAACTTCAGTGTTGACACTTGACACATCTTGAACTTAAATGAAAGAATGCTTCTTTGCACATCGTTATTTATTTGTATGTTCTGTAGATGTAATGAGTGCTCGTTTACCACAGGACATTATTACAATTTTTCTAAAGTCGCTTACAAAATAATAATTTTATCGCAGCTTGTTTTCCAGAGCATAATTCAGCATTTGAGATTGAACTTATTCAAATATAAGAGGTTTGTGTGTAATTGTGCATTATTGTAAAGAAACCTATGGACTTATGGATTTCTTTACACTGGTGTTGAACCAGAAATTCAGAACACAAATATATTTAGAAAATATATATTTTATTTTAATTCCCAACAGTGAACCTACGGATGTCTTCTAAGTTTTATAAACCATGCTGAGGCATTAAGCAACATATTCATAAACATTTGGTGTAATGCATTTCTGCGAGGGGACTGTCAGAGGTTCAGATGTATGATTGCATTAACCACCAACGTGAAGAATTCTAGATATATGTGTAGAATGGAGTATTTCACACCAAACCTACTCTGATTTACTTGTTCATACCTTCACTTTTTTAGTTATGTTGAGAAATAACCCAAGCACAAATTGGCTCATTGTATAATTAGTTTTTCTTTCCCCTGTTCTGTAAATACTATTCTCAGTTATCAGCTTTGGGTTTGTTGTCTCAGTTTGGTCATTTCACAGGCACTTTATTTTCTTTCCAGAGCAGTATTCTCTCACACATTCTGCTCTGGAGTTTGGAGACAGCCTGTATCAGCTAAAGCAATAGTCTACTTCAGATTGTGTATGCACAGATGTTATCATGACTAATGGGAACTGATGCTAAAATTACTGTAATAAAATAAGTAAAATAAAATAGTCTTAAGTGAGGCGGCAATAGACATACAGTCATATTAAAAGCTTAGGGCACCCCTGAAAACTTTCATGATTTTCCTTTATAAATCAATGGTTGTTTGTGAATAAGTAGGTGCATAATTTTCGGCACCCCAACAGAAAAATCACATCAATATATAGTAGATTCTCCTTTTTTGAAATAACAGCCTCTAAACTCTTCTTATACCTTCCAGTAAGAGTCTGTCTTCTGGTTGAAGGTATTTTGGATTATTCTTCTTTACAAAACATCTCCAGTTCAGTCAGGTTTGATGGCTTCTAATCATGAACAGCCCGCTTTAAATCACGTCATAGATTTTCAGTAATATTCAGGTCTGGGGACAGAGATGACCATTCCAGAATGTTGTACTTGTTCCTCTGCATGAATGCTTTAGTAGATTTTGAGCAGTGTTTAGTGTTTAGGGTCGTTGTCTTGTTGAAGTATCCAGCCTCAGTGCAACTTCAACTTTCTCACCGATTTTTGAACATTGTTCTTAAGAATCTGCTGATATTGACTGGAATTCATGTGACTCTCAACTGATAGCAAGTGTTTGTCTTGGAATGCTGTGTTCTTTTCCCATCATAAATACCGCCCTCCAAATAACTCAATTTTAGTTTCATCAGTCCAAAGAACCCAAGTAAATTCAGCTACTGCACATAAAACAGTAGTTTGTATATTTACTCGGGTGTAAATAGCAATTCCCCCCTCCCCTTGAAATTCTATCTTTTCTATGGGAGATTTTTTTTTTTTACAAATTATTTAAAGCTACAACTTCATCATTGGTACAATGTCTAAGCCAGGTGTCTGTTAAAACGATTATATCGGGATCAGACTGTGCAGCTAGAATTTTATTTACTAACATTTATTGGGTTATACCTAAACCTTTTCTCTTTTTTTTACTTTTAAGATTACTCTTTGCATTATAAGTGCAGTTTTCTGTGGATTAGTGGCATTTCTAAAAATAACTACTAATGACTACTGGAATAATTGAGCTTGGGTAGTCATTTAAAATTAAAAACAGGGTAAAACATTAGTGCTAAAGGTATTCAAATAAACGAAATGACAAGAGTGCCTAAATTTATGACCTTAATTTCACTTCTCATATGTCACTTTCTTCGTCTGCTATATGATATATTTATACATTTGATTGAGATTGATGCTGATCTGAGCATCCAATGATTTATAAAGGAAAATCATGAAAATTATCTGGGGTGCTCAAACTTTTTCATATCACTGTATGGTTTCTGCACTGTAATGGAAAATACAGATGTAATCACTGAATTGAATCATAAATTAAATTATAAAGGAAGTATGCAACATTAAATTTTTTTATTGTGTATTATCAAATACTGAATGTGTTATTTTAGCACCTGAGAATAAACCAACATGCATGTACCAACATGCAGTTCTTACATTTTGTCACCTTACACCCACAAACTTTAAATGTATTTTATATGTTTTTTTTTGTTTGATAGACCAACACAAAATATCACATACTGGTGAAGTGGAACAAAAGTGATTAATGGTTTTCAAAAATGTAATAAAATAAAAATAAGAAAAAATGTCATGTGCAGAAGTATTCAGTCCCCCTGTAAAAATACATAGTAGAGTCACTTTTCGCTACAGTTACAGCTTTAAGTATTTGGGGTATGGATCTACCAGCTTTATGCATCTAGAGACTGGGATTTTTGCCTATTCTTCTTTGCCAAATAGCTCAAGCTCAGCCAGGTTCCATGGAGAGGATCTGGGAAAAGCAAATTTCATGTCTTGCCACAGACAATCAATGGGATTTATTTAGGTCAGGAGTTTAACTTGGCCATTTTTACAAATGAATATTCTTTGATCTAAACTATTGCACTATAGCTCTGGCTGTATGTGGTGAATCTCTTTCCCGGTCTCAAGTCTTCTGCAGCCTCCAACAGTTTTTAGTTTTTTTCCAGGATTTCCCTGTATTTAACTCCATCCTACTTCCCATCAACTCTGACTATCTTCCCTTTCCCTGCTGAAGAAAAGCATCCCCACAGCAGGATACTGTCACCATGTTTCACAGTGGGGATGGTGTTTCCAAGGCAGTGTTAAATTTATGCCACACATAGCGCTTTCCGTTTCCGTTTTTTGCACTCATCTGACCACAGCACCTTCTTCCACATATCTGCTGTGTCCCATACATGGTTTGTGGCAAACTGCAAACAGCACTTCTTATGTCTTTCTCCCATGGTCTTATTATAGTTGTCCTGTGGACAGATTCTCCCACCTGAGCTGTGGATTTCTGCAGCTTCTCTAAAGTGACCATGGCCCTCTTTGTTGCTGCTCTGACCAGTGCTCTCCTTAAAAGTAGCTGTTGTAACCCATCAGTACCCTATAGATTTTTTATGAAGCCTAGCTCTGGCAACAATCACATTAAATCCAAACCACAAACCATAAAGGCTGTCCGTCCAGATAAAACTGTCAGAAGCAGGGCATGAGTTTGCAGATGAGACAAACCACATGAACAAATTAGTATTTTCATATTGAAACTCTGTAAAGATTAAACGATAATCTCAGAAAATTAGAGCATTCCTCATCAGACTATATCTATATCTCAATTACCAACTTTGTTTGTACTATATTTGAGTAATTATAGTAATATTCCAATATGCAATTAACGTTCAGTATTAATATATACTGAATACAAGTGGAAGTGCGGACATGCACTTGTTCTTCGCGGGTGTATTAAATTAATTTTCACATGGTGAAAATTACAGACCAATTAAAAAAACTGGAACAGTAAAAAATTTGTTACTTTTATTGGGTGTTTGCCTTCGCAGTATTTTGTATAGCTATGTGAGCATGATCATTAGTCACACTGTGCGCGTGCGCCAAATAAATATTTTATTTGTGTTAGTTTAATAAATATTATTTTCTTAGTGTTAAAATTAACATACACATTGTATATTATTTATTAACTTATGTAATTATATATTATTATTATTATTATTATTTACGATCCTGTGGTTCATGTAGTATTCGATCATGATGAAAACAGTCTTCCAGTTTGTGCTGCATCTTAAAAGCAGCATTGTACCAGAACTGCTTAAACATCGGAAGAAAAGTAGTAATATAGTTTTTATGTTTCAGTTTTACACAAAATTCTTAAATAAGCACTTCAGTTCAGTGCTTAATTAAATAATAAATACAGGAGTCTGTAATGCTGAGTTGGTCTGTGAACCGTAATCTTTTCACCCACCACTCACTGTCTCTCTTTCTTTTCTCTTGTCTGTCGTACTGTGTTCTCTCTCTCTGTCTTTCTTTTTCTGTCTATACTTTCTATTTCTGCTCTCTCTCTCTATCTCTCTCTCTCTCTGACACTCTCTCTGTCTCTCTCTCTCTCAGTGGAGAATGTGGAGCTCAGTCTGGCTCTGCAGACGGAGAATAAAGGCAGTGTTGTGTCGGGTGGAGAGCTGAATGTGTGTCTGGACGGTTTGGTTGTTGATTTGGGATCCCTGCCCAACATATCAGCAACAGACAGTGAGTTTTGCCTTTCAGTGCGCACGCACGCACACACACACACACACACACACACGCATACACACATACACAAACACACACACACACACACACACACACCAAATCAGTGTGTTTTGTTAAGGGGCTGGTGGATGCACTTCACTGTTGTAGAAAGACAGGAAGCTCACGCTTAAAAATCTGTACCACTGAGCTCAAATTACTCTGCTGTCAAATTGTGTGGGTGGGTGGACGGACGGACTCCACCCAACGCTCAGACAGGAAGGGCTGGAAAAAGTGACCCGATTCGGCTTTTAATCCAACAACGACATTGATTTCCAGTTGACCACGTGTGTAGCAGATTTTTACCCGGATGTATCTGTTCACATTTACTGTTGAACAGGAGCTCCAGAGTTGCAGAGTGCAGATGGCTAAGCCTGGCCTCTGTCGTCTGGGTGCAGCAGGCTGCCCTTCCTCCTCCTTGACTAGTTCTGTCAAGTCATTCATAGAATGTCCTGCACAGTTGACCTATTTTCAGGATGATTAACTGTACTAGAACACTGCTTAACTGTAACTTGTAGATAATTCTATAAGACTGGCTATCTTACATTCCCCATAACAAAGTTTTGATGTTTTTTTTTGCCACAAAAAACATAATTCAGTAAACAACTAGAGTCACACACTACACAACATGAACACGATGCTGAGCCAAACATGGACCTAAACATGCACGCCGCTCATAATCTAGGAGACCCAGAATTTGTTTTAATGTGTCCCCATCTTTACAGGACCCTTAACTGCTGTAAATCAAATAAACTGCACTCATCAGCGTACTTATTTACTTACTTACTTACTTACTTACTTACTTACTTATTCATATTTGCTTAAAAGGGACAGTACACATTAATCAGCATTTCAGTTTTCACATCTTGAGCAGGTTTTTGATATTTTCTTTGCAGGAGCGGCATGTCTTTTTCAAATAACAGATATTAGTTTGGTTTGCTGAAGTGATTGTTGATCTTGATGGTTGAAGTGAGTGGATTAACATGGTGAGATCTAAAAAGCTCTCCGAGGCCTTCAGAAAGATGGTTGTAGATGAAGATGAGTCTGGGCAGGGATTTAAAAAGTTCTTGTAAAAAGATCCACTGTCTACAACGTGATGTACAAGTAGAGAACATTTTAAAATAGCTACCAACATGACCAGGTCAGGGCGTTCAAGCAAGTTGAGGCCCAAGGGCAGGCCCCAAGGCAATGATCCTAAACATCATCACAGACCTACAGATAGCTCTCACAACAGGATAATGTCAAGGTGCATCATCTACTATCAGTCAAACACTGTTTGTTTCTCACACAAGATTTTTAATTATTAGTATACATTAGTCAAGATTGGTGTCAGAAAGTGGTTCGTTTTGTGTTGGGGTAAACCTTGACCACTAGATAGCAGTGTTGTACCTCGTTGTTAGATCAGTACTATTACCTATTATGTACTTTGCTGTCCTACTTGTTGTGCCCTCTAGTGCCTTAATTAGTTACAGACTTTGTGCTGTAATTTTTCAGTAAATTCTGTTGGTTTAATCTTTCTTTTTGAAATAAAGCTTGCGATAGCTTCTGGTAGATGGGTTTTGAATTGTTGCCCGTAAAACCAGTTCAATGTACAGCGCTGCTTCTGGCACCCTCTTCTGACAGCCTTGTTGGTTAGTGCTAATAGACACGTACAGAGCAGTGGTGATGCTGGGTTGCTCAGTAGCCCTTTTTAAACACTCAATGCTGCATCTGTGAAGTGTGTGTATATAACTGCTGCTTTGTGCTAGTGTGTGCTGTGTGAAGGAGGGATGAATAGTTCTCCTCATAATTTTTGTTTCTTGATTTACACCATATCAGGTAACACACACATTTAGTTCAGGGAGCAGGTCTGTAGTTTGTTTCTAAGAAATTGCATAATTGAGAGTAATGTCTTTTAGCCTTGTGTGTGTGTTTGTGTGTGTGTGTGTGTGTGTGTGTGTGTGTGTGTGAGAATAAGCGAGAGGGAGGTGCTGCAAAAAAATGAAGGCAATTTACTGTGTGTGTGTGTCTGGAATAAGAGTGAATAAAGGTCTTGAGTGCCCGCTCTCCTGGGTTTTTGAGGAGGAAATGGAGTGTGTGTGTGTGTGTATGTGTGTGGGTTAGGTGTGTGAGGGTCTCTGTGTTCTGTCTGAAGACTGCTGTTAGTTTAGTGTTTTTCCCTCATTTCCCCTGGCAGTCTTTCTGACATGCTCTCATACACACACACACACAAGCGCACACACACACAAGCGCACACACACTCACATAAACAGGCCTTTGTTCTGTAGTTTCAGAAGCCGATTTAGACAGAACACACTCACCTTGTGTGTGAGTGCAGTGTTCAGATCCTAAATACGTGTCCTGAAGTGTGCGTGTGTGTATTCATGTGTTTGTGGATACCACGTCTTACACTCTAATTTTACTAAACTCTGCAGAACATTGCTTTACTAGACATGCTGTGATCTGTTTCAGCTTCACCTCATGATGATCCTTAGGCACAGAACAGTGATAATGTTGATAACATTGAACAAATTGTACTGGAATTTGTATCTTTATCATCCATGCAGCAGGCCTAATCTAAGCCTAACGTAAAACCTCAAATCTAATCTGATCTACTCATTTTTAATCTAACCTCAACCTAAAATTCAAACTTAGCTCTAACCCTGGCCCTGGGTCTGACACTGTTAGTGTGTGTTTTGAGTGTGTTGAAAGAGATGATATACCGAGGCGGAGATCATAAATCAATAATGTCATTTCCAATGATTTGCTCCTTCTAAAGAAAAAAACTTTAAGTATTACAGAAGAGAACATCTGTTCACAGCTGAGTGTGTGATCAAGTGTATTTGTGAGTGATCGTGTGTGAGCGTGCAAGCATGAGTGCGTGTGTGTAAGTGTGTGTGTGTGTGTGTGTGTGTGTGTGTGTGTGTGTGAGAATAAGGGAGTGTGTGGGAGTGCATTTGCGAATGCGTCTGCCTGTGGGTAAGTGTGCGTGCGTGAGTGTGAGCGTCTAAGTGAGTGTGAAAGTGAGTGTGAAAGTGAGTGTGAAAGTGAGTGTGAAAGTGAGTGTGAAAGTGAGTGTGAATGTGAATGTGTGTGAATATGTGTGCATGCGAGTTTGTGTGCAAGTGAGCGTCAGTGTGAGTGTGTACGAGTGAGCGTCTGTTTGTGTGCGAGTGTGTGTGCGAGTGTGTGTGCGAGTGTGTGTGCGAGTGTGTGTGCGAGTGTGTGTGCGAGTGAGTGTGCGAGTGTGTGTGCGAGTGAGTGTGCGAGTGAGTGTGCGAGTGAGTGTGCGAGTGAGTGTGCGAGTGAGTGTGCGCTAGTGTGCGTGCGTGCTAGTGTGCGTGCGAGTGAGTGAGTGTGCGAGTGAGTGTGCGAGTGAGTGTGCGAGTGAGTGTGCGAGTGAGTGTGCGAGTGAGTGTGCGAGTGAGTGTGCGAGTGAGTGTGCGCTAGTGTGCGTGCGTGCTAGTGTGCGTGCGAGTGAGTGAGTGTGCGAGTGAGTGTGCGAGTGAGTGTGCGAGTGAGTGTGCGAGTGAGTGTGCGAGTGAGTGTGCGAGTGAGTGTGCGAGTGAGTGTGCGTGCGAGTGTGTGCTAGTGTGCGTGCGAGTGAGTGAGTGTGCGAGTGAGTGAGTGTGCGAGTGAGTGAGTGTGCGAGTGAGTGTGCGAGTGAGTGTGCGAGTGAGTGTGTGTGCGAGTGTGCGTGCGAGTGTGTGTGCGAGTGTGTGTGCGAGTGAGCGTGTGAGTGAGCGTGTGAGTGAGTGTGCGAGTGAGTGTGCGAGTGAGTGTGCGAGTGAGTGTGCGAGTGAGTGTGCGAGTGAGTGTGCGAGTGAGTGTGCGAGTGAGTGTGCGAGTGAGTGTGTGTGCGAGTGAGTGTGTGTGCGAGTGAGTGTGTGTGCGAGTGTGTGTGCGAGTGTGTGTGCGAGTGAGTGTGCGAGTGAGTGTGCGAGTGAGTGTGCGAGTGAGTGTGCGAGTGAGTGTGTGTATCTTGGAGAGGTTGTTCTCTACCCACAGCTGTTTTGTTGGCAGTCAGAAAAAACTCAGTAACGTTCCTCCACTGAGCCCAAAGCAAATCCGCACACAGCTTCTTACCAGCTCCCCTATTTACAGTTTACTCCTGTAATATACTGTAAAAAGAATCTAAACTGAGTTATTCTTTATTTATTTTATTACTATAATTAACTGTATAATTATTTGTATGCAACTGAATAATTGCTCTCTTCTATAAATGTTTCTATATAATAAATAGTATGTTCTGAGTTATTTAGGATTTACCATGCATTATCAATTATCTGCTAGTAATTACTGTGTATCCACTTTTATAAATTTAATATCTATTAGTTTTTTATTTTCTGTAACTAGTATGAAGTATTCAATATCCACTATGAAATCTTTAGAGTCCACTATGAAATGCGTAGTGTCCCTTGTTAATTATTTAGTTTTATTTAGTATTGTTTAGTATTATTATAGATAATACTTATTTATTAATATTATCTATTAGTAATTGTGTTTAGTGATATTAATAATTTATTCATGAATTACTTGTTTACCATTATTTATTTAGTATTCACTAAGAATTATTCTGCAGAGGATGAATTTTTGCCCTTTATTTACACAAAAGTTGCTTTTCCTTTTTCCATTTTTATATAAAATAAATTGGTATTATAATATTTGCTATATTCTACACACACACACACACACACTTTCAACCCTGTCACTTATTATGTAGTCAGGTCAGTTCAGTAGAGTTTAGGCTGACATTTATGGGGATTCAGAAACAGGGGGAAAGAAAAGTGAACAAAATTTTATAATAAATATAATGTTTTTGTGTGCACAGAGATCCTACACACAGATCGGCCCAACCTTCGCAGGACTCAAAGTGATGAAACGCCCTGCAATGCAAGCCCCCGTAACAGGTGAGGAAATGCACAAACACCCACAAATACAGTCGTACGAAAAAGTTTGAGCCTCAAAGTTTTTCTTTTTGGATCAGCAATTTCAATTAAATATATCATATAACAGATGAACACATTGATATTTGAGAAGAGAGATGAAGTTTATAGGATTTACAGAAAGTGAGCAATAATAAAGGCAGGTGCATAAATTTGGGCGCTCTTGACGTTTTATTGATTTGAAAAATTCTAGCACTAATTATTGGAACACAAAATTAGTTTGGTAAGCTTGTTAACCCTTGACTTATATACGTGAATCCAATTATGAGAAAGGGTTAGTGTTCCAATTTTCTCCTTTTTGCATCTTCTCTAAAGAGTGGCAACATTGAAGCCTCAAAACACATCTCTCAAATGACCTGAAAACAAAGATTGATCAACATCATGGTTTAGTGGAAGGATACAAAACGCTTTCTCAGAGATTTTAGCTGTCAGTTTCCACTGTGAGGAACACAGTGAAGAAATGGAAGACCACACGCGCAGTTCTAGTTAAGATCTGAAGTGGCAGGTCAAGAAAAATCTCAGATAAGTAAAGGATGATGAGAAAAGTCGCAGTCAACTCGCAGACCAGATCCAAAGACCTACATCATCATCTTACTGCAGATGGAGTCACTGTGCATTGTTCAGTTATTCAGCACACTTTGCAGAAGGAGAGGCTGTATGGGAGAATAATGCAGAAGAAGACTTTTTTCGCCCCAAACAGAGTCGCTTAAGGTATGCTAAAGCACTTTAGGACATGTCAGCTTCATTTTAGAATAAGGTGCTAAGGAATGAAACTAAAATTGAGTTATTTGCAGGGCGGTATGCATGGTGGAAAATGAACACAGCATTCCAAGACAAACACCTGCTTCCCACAGTAAAATTTGGTGGTGGTTCCATCAGGCTGTGGGCCTGTGATCAGGGCAGGGACTGGAAATCTTGTTGAGAGTCTCATGGATTTCAGTCAATATCCGCAGATTCTTGAGAACAATGTTTAAGAATCAGTTGGAAAGTTGAAGTTGCACCGGGGCTGGATACGTCATCAAGACAACGACCCTAAACATTAAACACTGCTCAAAATCTACTAAAGCATTCATGCAGAGAAAAGAGTACAATGTTCTGGAATGATCATCTCAGTCCCCAGACCTGAATATTACTGAAAATCTGTGATGTGATTTAAAGCGGGATGTTCATGTTCAGAAACCATTAAACCTGACTGAACTGGAGATGTTTTATAAAGTAGAATGATCCAAAATACCTTCAGAAAGAGGCCAGACTCTCATTGGAAGCTTGCTTAAGCTGCAAAAGGAGGATCTACTAAATATTGATGTAATTTTCACACCTAATTTATGCACCTGCCTAATTTTGTTTAAAGAATTATTTCACTTTTTCTATAAATCCTATACACTTAATTTCAGTAGTTAAATATCACCGTGTTTGTCTGCTGTATAATATATTTAACCAATGATTTATAAAGAAAATTTCTAAAAATTATCAGGGGTGGCAAATTTTTTTATACCGCTTTAGTTTTACATAACGTAGGTTTTAGTTTTATTGTACACACGCACAACATTTTAAATAATTAATTACACTTTCAATGTGTGTTTTTGTAGTGTACACTGAAAGGTGAATGACATGTTTATTGTGTGTTTAGAGGGATTTTTTTATAACCTTGGGGAGTTATAAATTCTCTCACCAACTTTAGCCATTTAGCATTAGAGAGGGGTTGTTAGAGAAGAACGTGTGTTGTCTGTTTTCTCATTACACTGACCTTTCACTCTACCATGACACACTGAGCCTTCCAAGTGAGTGTGTGCAGCCCATCATCTTCCAGAAAGGCTAAAACCATCAGTGTGGCCTAATAACCTTCTGTTTTTGAAGCTCTTCTGTATTTTGGAAATTTATATACCACATAATCCAGCTGTTGTGTTTATTTACAGCAGGCCTAATCAATAAATCAATCAATCAATCAGCCTTTATTTTCACTTGGGTAAACATTGAGGGTGACCCTTATTTACAATGTTGCAGAGCATTTACAGTGCATCCGGAAAGTATTCACAGCGCTTCACTTTTTCCACATTTTGTTACGTTACAGCCTTATTCCAAATTGTATTAAATTAATCTCTTTCCTCAAAATTCTACACAAAATACCCCATTATGACCATACATAAGTTCTGAAAATGTATTAAAAATAAAAAAACTAAGAAATCACGTTTACGTAAGTATTCACAGCCTTCGCCATGAAGCTCAAAATTGAGCTCAGGTGCATCCTGTTTCCACTGATAATCCTTCAGATGTTTCTACAGCTTAAATGGAGTCCACCTGTGGTAAATCCAGTTGATTGGAAATGATTTGGAAAGGTACACCTGTCTATATAAGGTCCCACAGTTGACTGCATGTTAGAGCGCAAACACCAAGCATGAAGTCAGAGGAAAAAAATTGTCTCAAGGCACAAATCTGAGGAAGGATACAGAAAACTTTCTGCTGCTTTGAAAGTCCCAATGAGCACAGTGGCCTCCATCATTTGTAAATGGAAGAAGTTTGGAATCACCAGGACTCTTCCTAGAGCTGGCCGGCCATCTAAATTGAGCTATTGGGGGGAAAAGGGCCTTGATCAGGGAGGTGACCAAGAACCCGATGGTCACTCTGTCAGAGCTCCAGCGTTCCTCCGTGGAGAGAGAGCAGAACCATCTCTGCAGCAATCCACCAATCAGGCCTTTATGGCAGAGTGGCCAGGCGAAAGCCACTCCTTAGTAAAAGGCACAAGGCAGCCGTCTGGAATTTGACAAAAGGCACCTGAAGGACTCTCAGACCATGAGAAACAAAATTCTCTGGTCTGATGAGACAAAGCTTGAACTCCTTGGTGTGAATGCCAGGCGTCATGTTTGGAGGAAACCAGGCACTGCTCATCACAAGGCCAATACCATCCCTACAGTCAAGCATGGTGGTGGCGGCATCATGCTATGGGGATGTTTTTCAGCAGCAGGAACTGGCAGACGTCAGGATAGAGGGAAAGATAAATGCCGCATTACAGGAAGTTGAGAATTAATTATCTAACTAATCTATTGTTTTGCATGTGTTTTTGTGTATATACACACCTGTGTGTGTGTGTGTGTGTGTGTGTGTGTAGAACACAGAGACACTCTGCGGTTGGATCTCGTGCAGAATCTCCCAGTGGCTCCAGAGGAACAGCTCTCATCTCTAACCGAGAATTAAATGGAGAAACCTCCTCACACACACCCCGCCACACAGGTACGCTTACTAATATGTCCTTTATGTTTGTAAACATAATGCATATAAATACTTGGATATGTATCAAGTACATATTGTTATTGATGTATTCATTAAATTTACATGTAAATAGTTCACAGTACATTTGTATTACATATATTTGCTATGAAGTGCTGTCTTGTATTGTCTTATTTGTTTTCCACTTGGACCATAGAAATGCTTCAAAATATATATTGAAATTTTAAATTTTTGCTTCTCTTTTGTGAAACTGCTATTTAGAAGATGTGTACAGACACTCCTAAGACATGTTTTGGTTGATTTTTTTTCATTTGCTAATAAACATCTATTTCTGCATATCAGATAACATCACTTTGTAATGTTAACATTACTTATTAAAAAACAAGTTTTGACTGTGTGCCGCAAGTGATTTTGGAAAAATGCATGGATATCCCTGAAAACAATGTTATCTTGAAGGCAGCATATGTAGCTCTAAGATCTTTTTTTGTATTTTTTTGCATTAATGCTACCATCATAAAATCCAATACCAGACCTTGGCCTTTGGGCTTGTTTCTAATAACCGTCTGGATGGTTCTTTTTGCACTTGCACAATTTGCACAATTCCTTCGGAAAAGGTCTGGAATATTGCTACTAGCCGTGGTTAGCAGCTGCTCTGTCCACACTTAGCAGCAGCTCTAGCCGTGGTTAGCTGCAGCGCTACCAGCTGCGGTTAGCAGCTGCTTTACCCTCTGCGCTTTATCAAAGAACACCTTTCACCCCTGTACTTCAGTAGAGTGGCTTTAGTGCTCCTTACAACCTGACTGGTAAAGATTATACATAAGGTGCAACGGATTGCAAAAAATACGATATGAGATAAATTATTAAAATGTATTAATGTTAACAGAGAAATTATACGTACAGAGCGCATAATTATTATTACGTATTATGTATCCTATGGCATATATAATACATATGAATGTTTGTATTAAGTTGAAACTCATTGTGTGTGTTTAGGTAAAGGTGAACTCCCAGTAGAGGTGTTGGAGAATGGACGTGGTAGTCTGGGCCACACCCCTCCTCCCTCATCCCCATCTCTCAGGCCTGCAGGAAATGGTGCACCTGGTCCAGACAATTTAGCCCCGCCCCCAGCAGATACAGCCCCACCCATTGCTGATGACCAACCAACAGAGCCTGTGGTGGAGTCCTTACCTGCAGGGTGAGTCTGTCTGTCAGGCCAGTAGGGCTGTGTATCGGCCATTTATTTTGCAATATGACATTTATTATAATACAGTGGTTATAATCCAAAGAATTGTGGATGGTGATTCTGTTCTACCCAGCTATCAAATATATTTATAAAATCTATAATATAATAGAAATATAAAAAGAAAAAAAAACATTTCCTCTTTTCAATTTGTCATGCATTCTATATTTCAACACCCCACGTTGGTTTTATGTCTCCTCAAACGTAAAAGTATATACCAGATTTTTTATTTGACACCACTTATATAAATATATATAATTGTATTTTACATTTCTGACATTATTTTAACATTAACATTTAAATATCTGCTATAAAATGAAGAAGTGTGATTAATGATTAATCTGATTTAATTTGTTAATCGATTTACACCACTAGTTTAAACACAAAATGATTGCATAACACAACAGTGCAATACTTTGACTAATCAATATTTTCTGACCTGAATACAGGTTAGCTTATCAGACATGGTAAGTCTAACAACGTTTACACCACCGCTTAAAAGCAGGGATTAGATATTTTTTATTTTTAAAATATGCAGTATATATGTTGTTTGTGCTGCTGCAATCTGTATTTATATCAGAATTACTATCTTAACCTTATTTTCTGTTCTGCAGATGGGAGCAGAGGGTTTTGTCTCATGGCCGAGTTTATTACGTCGACCACAACACCAAAACCACAACCTGGGAGCGGCCCCTTCCACCAGGGTACATATTTATACCCCTACACACTCTCCCCCCTGTCTGTCTCTCTGTCTCCATCTATCTCTTGACTAATTACATTGTTATTTATACCTTACACTGCCCTGAGCTTGGTGTGGGCCGGGTATTGTGGCTGATGGCTATGTTGCTGCCCAGGTGTGCAGTGTATATTAGGAGAACCTGATTAGAGAGTAAGTTCACTGCTACAGCTCTCCCCTTTTTCTTCTTTCTCTATCTCACAGCCAGAGTGTTAGCACCACCTGTACCATCGTGGAGGAGCACTGTACTGTTTCTCTCCATGCTGGACCAGACCTTAATCTGAAATGAGCATCAAAGAGCATCAAATTGCGATTCTTTTCTAATTCTTTTCCATTCCACCTTAAACAGTGCAGTAGACCATTTATTCAAAGAGGTGAAGCTTAAGCTTTTAAGTGAGGGAGGGCAGTATGATAAATTAAAGAATATTCTTATGATTCACAATAATTAGCGGAGGTGACAAATGCATTCATATTATTGTCATATTATGTCTTCACACTACTTTTCATTACAATAATATTCCAAGCAAAAACATAAACCGACATACAGTATCAGTCAAAAATTTAACACACCTTCTCATTTAGTGTTGTTCTTTATTTCTTTATTTAAATTATTTTCTACATTGTAGATTAATATTTAAAAAATAGAAAGTTAAGGGACACATATGGAATTACGTAGTAAACAGTGAAAAAAAAATGTGTTTGCCCTCCGCAATCCCCTGACCTAAACCTGAGATTTGAGTGATTTGGGATGAGGTGGAGCTTTACAGTATCAAGGAAAAGCAGCAGCTATTGTTCAGCACCTCCAGGAACTCCTTCAAGAAGCTGAGAAAACTTTTCCAGGTGACTCTCCCTCATGAAGACACTGAGATTAAAATACTTATTTGAACCTAAAAGAATCTAAAGTATAAAACATATTCTGGTTTGTTTATCACTTTTTGTTTACGAAATAATTCAATGTGTTCCTGTATAGCGTTAATCTCTTCAATATTATGTTTACAACATAAAAAAATATATAAAAAGACAAAAAAATGAATTTTGACTGGAACTTTCTGAATAAATGTAACCTAACGTTACCTCTTGTCTTCAGCTTAGTGGCAAAAGCCAGTCCATGTGCATATCAACAAAGTGTGTAGTTCAGTCAGATAGTAAGCAAAAATGCCTCTTCTAGACATGCCTAGAAAGTAATAATACAGGGCCTGCAAAAAAGCAACTAAAACAACATTAAATACATTTATAACAGACTCAAACTATCTCAATTACATTTATATTTAGGCAGTTGTAGGCTTTTTACTGTCCACTACAGGCCCTTCTGTTGATGTGGATGCAAGTGCATGTAGGCCAGTAATGATGGTGAGAAGTTGGAACTTTAAAATAAATGTTTAAGGCTGTACACAGCTTTCACATCACTAAAGAAGAGGACATATCCGTTAAAAGAGGACATATGGTTATCTTATGCATGCAGTTAGTGCCTTATTACCTTCCAAGGGGGACTTGGTGAATTCTCCTATTTTCTAAAGTATTCCTTTAAAGTACTGGACATTTATTGGTGTGTTTTTGGTGGGGAAGTGTAAAGGTTGGCCAGCTTCACTTTTTCCGCTGCAGTTTGAGCCGGAGGAGAACAGAAGCTCTTTGAGAACACACCATCACCAGGGCCACGTCCACTTGTCGGGGGAGGGGGTGTTGCAGCGATGGGGGTTTGTGGTGGAGTGTGTGGTGTGTTTAAGCTACATGAGATGAAAGTTTTGTAACTGGCATGCACACATACACACACACACATACACGTACATGAGAAAACACAAACGCAAAAATACACACAATCCATCATGCTCTGTGGGAGAGCCAAAGAAAGGGATATGTCCTGTGTGTGTGTGAGAAACCTCACAGAACTCCACTGTTTTCTCTTCCAAATTCTGCTGTGCTGAGGTCAGAGGTATGAGAATAGCTGCAGCCTCCAACCACCCCAACTACGTGTGTTTATATACAAGCTCCATACATGGGGGCAGACTAAAAAAGCCCATCTCTGTGTGTGTATGTGTGTGTGTATCATTTGGATCTTATAAAAATGATGATCAAATATATAGATAAAAAGGGACCCTTGTTTACCTTTCAAAATCCACAGTTTCAAAGCATTTTTCCAAATGTGAGAGAAACACACTGAGGGTTTATTGTAAAAATTTGCTTCACTGTAGAGAGACAAAAAGCTTAAATTGGATCAGGCCTTGTTCAACATGACTACAACACGGATACAAGTGATGGACCAACACACATAATAGCACATAATTGTGAAGTGAAACGAAAATGATTAATGATTTCCACATTTTTGTCAAATAAAAATCTGAAAAGTATGACGTACATAAGTATTCAGGCCTTTTATATCAATACTTAGTAGAGCCTTTCACTGCAAGGCTTTTGATTATGTCTCTACCAGGTTTGCGCATCTAGACTGAGATTTTTGCTCATTCTTCTTTATAAAACAGCTTAAGCTCAGCCAGCTTGGATGAAGAGCATCTGTGAACAACAATTTTCCTGTCACAGAAGCTCAATGGGATTTAGGTCAGGACTTTGACTGGGCCATTCTAATAAATTAATATTCTTTGATCTAAACCATTTCACTGTAGCTCTGTTTATGGTTGGGGTCATTGTCTTGCTGAAAGGTGAATCTTCTTCCCAGTCTCAACTCTTTTGTACACTCCAATAGGTTTTCTTTCAGGATTGCTCTGTATTCAGCTCCATCAAATCTGACCTACTTCTCTGTCCCTGCTAAGAAAAGCATCCCCACAGCATAATGCTGCCACCACTATGTTTCACAGTAAGCATGGTGTGTTCTGGGTGATGAGCAGTGTTACTTTTTCCACTTTGCATTTAGGCCAAAAAGTTCAAATTAGATCTTATCTAGCCACAGCAACTTTTTCAACATGTTTTCTGTGTCCCCTACATGGTTTTAGGCAAATTGCCGAAATGTCTTTCTTTCAACAATGGTTTTCTTCTTGGACAGTTTTGTGGAGTGTACGACTAATAGTTTTAGTCGGTAGACAGATTCCCCTACTTGCCGTGACCATGGGCCTCTTGGCTGCTTAAGATTTTATACGCAAATAACTTGTGTATTTATAATCATTTGGTGTAATAACTTGCGAGGGAGCTTTGAGAGGTTTAGATTATGAATAATGAGAGTGTCTACAGTCAGGTATTCTTTCTCACTTTCCCCCTGCTATTTATTAAACTAATCTAAACACTTCATCCCTATGTGTGTGTAGGTGGGAGAAGCGTGTGGACCAGCGTGGGCGGTTCTACTATGTCGATCACAACACCCGGACGACCACCTGGCAGCGGCCCACTCCCGAATCGGTCAGGAACTATGAGCAGTGGCAGAGCCAGCAGAGCCAGCTACAGGGGGCCATGCACCAGTTCAACCAGAGATACCTGTACCAAGTATGCATTAGAATAATTAACATCATGTCTTAACACCAGCCAAACATAAGTTGGGTCTTACTGAACCTACTTTCAATTTACAAGGTACTAAAATTTCATCGGTTGAATCAAGCCAACCAAGTAACTTTTCTTTCATTTTACAGTGGTATGAAAAAGGTTTGTGCACCCCTAATCATTTTCGTGATTTTTCTTTATAAATCATTGGTTGTTCAGATCGGCAATTCAGTTAAATATATCATAGTCATAGTCAATCCACAGACCTCCAGACCTCCAGAGTGTACATAAATGAAAAATCATATGCAACAAAGTTTCTACATTAAGCATTTTTTAAGGTATTGATCCTTGAAGAATAAGACGAATGCAGAAGCCAGTAGATCACAATAGTTTACAAATATATTTTGACATAAATGGGTCATGATTATCTACTTAACGACTCTGCACCATGGTCAGACCCAAAATTTTGAATGGTTTCTTGTGTTTTTAATGATATTTCAATTTTACATAATAAAATTTGCTTAGTGTTATTAATTATGCTTAAAACAAAAAAAGAACATCTGATATAGTGATTTACACATACCATGTATTTATACGTCTGCTGTGAGCATTCTCTGAAGCAATGTTTTTAATGTATAATTAAAATATTCTATCTACCAGTTTATTTAGACAGCTTGACCAATAAATCTAGTGTTCTAGCATGGTTTGACAAGGTAGAACAAATTGAAAGAATTGAAAGCCTCACCACTGAGGAAACACTATTGCTTAGTTGGCATGTCTTTGGGGATGTTAAAAAAGGGTTTAAATATTTTTATTAGTTTAGTTTTTCCTTTGAAAAGCCAGAAAAAAGGTTCTTAGGATGGCAGAATTTAAATATTAACGATACTTGAATACTTCAATACTTGTTTGGCATTCAGTACTTGCCCAAATGGTTTATTTTTTTCGGTTTTGGTTTCAGCCCAAAAAAATGTATTCCGGTGCATCACTAGTACTAATATGGACATACGGTTAAGTCTCTTAGGTGGAAGCAGAATTATAAATTCCTATGATCCAACTTTTTTTCAGCTGGTGCAACTGGCTATGTTCTGTGTATGATTTAAAAATGTGCTACACATATATGACTTACTGAACAGTTAATGAAGCACTGAAGCACCTGTACCCGATCCTAGCAACCTTTCTGTGAGCATGGTCTGAATGACCCCATCATTTGTTTTGTCATATTTGCTCAGACTGTGTCAGTACTTTTCCACTTGTCATGTGTCTGACTCAGTGCCGTTTGTGTGGGTGTGGAGATTCGAATAATAAGCTGCTGTGGGCGGGTTGTTGAGAGCTAATTACTGTAAATTTTGCTAAATGTCTGATCCAGAGCTATTTCTAGCTCCGCCTCCTGCTGCTCCACCCAGAGGTCAAAACGAGAATAGCCTCCGCCCTCTCAGCTGTATGCTGAATGATAGACACCCTGTTTTAGATGTGATCCACAGCTGATAGCAGCAGATCTGTGTTTGTGTGTTATTGAGTTTATATAGTGGCATGAAAAAGTATTTGCCCCCCTACAGATTTCTTTTGATTTTGCTTTTTTGTCATGTGAAGTGATATTTTTCTCTGTAGAGAATTTTGATCCTCTCTTTTTTTTTGCAGCATTGTTTTAATCCAGCCACATTGGTGAGTTTTCCAGCATAAATTAAGATCATGCCACAGAATTTTAATCAGACTTTGACTAGGCCACTCCAAAAACATTTTGTTTTATAAGTCACTCAGTTGTAGAAGTCCTGTTGCAGAAACCAAGTCTGCCTGAGCTTAAAGTTGCAAACACCTTTGCAACAACCCATTACTTTAACATCTGCCTAGCAACAACTAAACATCCATCTACCAACATCTTAGGAACAATTATTTACCATATTAACTGCCTTGCTTTTAATCATTGATTATTATGGATTGCAGCTGTGCAGTTAAACTGATACATATTGATGCTTTAATATCAAATTCGGGAGCAGGAGCACCGTCAATTCAGAGAAGTATGGCCATGGGCGTGGTAGTGAGGGAAAAGTGGGCCTGACCACCCAGGGCCCGAGTAGGTAAAGGGGCCCATGAAAATCCAGTTTTTTTTTGGGGTTTTTTTGTGTACTGGCATGGATAGGGGCCCATTGACATTGAGTGTATGGGACCCAGAATTTGCTGCTACGCCCTTGAATATGGTGGTGGATTTTAACCTCATGAGAGATTGTTTGTGTAGCCAGTAATCTGCCACATCCACATAGCAAAAACTGACAGATGAATAATGTGGTGAATTGATCAGTATAGCCAAACGGTGATTGTGGTGAAAGTTGTGTAGCATCCGCTTGCTATTAGATTCTCCACGGTTTGGTACGTTTTCGGTACAGTTGGTGAAAAGGATAAAGAGGCTGTTAATTCTGTACAGCCTCACCTTTATTAACCTCATAATAACAGTTTTAATTCATTATAATTATGTTTTGTTTTTTGGGCCTGATTGTGTTGCTTTATTAAGACCAAAAACAACAGCGTTACTTTAGATCATTAGACTAGATCATTTTGTGCTGTATTTTATCATCTCAGAGAGAGATGGAGACAAAGAGACAGACGGCATGAGGGAAAGAGAGAGACAGACAGATGGTGCGAGAGAGAGAGAGCGCAAGAAAGATAGACAGGCAGACAGATTGCATGAGAGAGAGAGAGAGAGAGAGAGTATGAGCCCCTATCCCTGCATTCACACTGGAAAAAGACAGGCGCTGTTAGTTTCCTATGGCAGCGCAGTGATGGTTGATCTGTGTTTCTGAGTGTGCTCTTCGCTTGTTTGCTCCAACTTCCAGTCAGAGTTAAACTTCTCAGTGCGTGTGTTTGCGTGTGTTTGTGTGTGTGTGCGCGCGTGTTTGTGCGCGCGTGTGTTTGTGCGCGCGTGTGTTTG
Source organism: Astyanax mexicanus (assembly GCF_023375975.1). Classification (NCBI taxonomy): domain Eukaryota; kingdom Metazoa; phylum Chordata; class Actinopteri; order Characiformes; family Acestrorhamphidae; genus Astyanax; species Astyanax mexicanus. The sequence goes on from NC_064417.1 coordinate 10,899,618, forward strand.
TGCGCGCGTGTTTGTGTGTGCGTGTGTTTGTGTGTTTGTGTGCGTGTGTGTTTGTGTGTGCATGTGTGTGTGTGTGCTTGTGTTTGTGTGTGTGCGCGCGTGTGTTTGTGCGCGCGTGTTTGTGTGTGCGTGTGTTTGTGTGCGTGTGTTTGTGTGCGTGTGTTTGTGTGCGTGTGTTTGTGTGTGTGTGTGTGTGTGCTTGTGTGTGTGTGTGCTTGTGTGTGTGTGTGCTTGTGTTTGTGTGTTTGCGCGTGTGTTTGTGCGCGCGTGTTTGTGTGTGCGTGTGTTTGTGTGCGTGTGTTTGTGTGTGCATGTGTGTTTGTGTGTGCGCGTGTGTTTGTGTGCGCGTGTGTGTGCGCGCGTGTGTGTGCGTGTGCGTGCGTGTGTTTGTGTGTGCGTGTTTGCGTGTGTGTTTGTGTGTGTGTGTGTGTGTGTGTGTGTGTGTGTGTGTGTTGCTATAACTGTCCCTCACTAGGTTTGTCCTTCGTCACACAGCTCAGAAATCTCGCACCTGCCTCCAACATTACATTAGCTTGAGCACATTCAGCACAGACACACATCTATACACACTGCAGCCTGCAGATCTAAACATTTTCTGCACAGAATCCTTAAAATGTATCTTCTAATTCTGGGTTGTTCCCGTAGTCTCACTCAAACAGCATGATTTCTTTATACCATAGATTCAACAAGATGCTGAAAAACATTCATCTAGGCTTTTTGCTCCACGTTGACATTATTACCTCATTCAAATTTAGCAGATCTTTTGTTCTTTTACATGTCTGAGGTGTTCTACTTAAATCAGATCCGGTGACTGAATAGGAAAAACACAAAACACAACCTTATCTTCATGATACATTTGACTGTGCATCATCAAGCTGGAGGTAGTTGTTAGAACATGATCTGCAACTAACCTCAAATATATATGTTTATCTATCCTTTAGCAGCTATTATCTAAGCCAAGTGATGAGTAATTAATAGAAATGTCCCAAAGGTTTCCAAGAAAACATTCCCCAAATCCTCACATGAGCTCCACTGGGTCCATGGATTCACTCTATTGGCACCAAATTCTGAATCTACCGGTTCTTCAGCATAAATCCAATTCCAGATTTGGTCTTTCTTCAGTTGTATAGTGCTGGTGAGCCTGTGCCAACTGCAGCCTCAGCCTTCTCTTGGCTGACAGAAGTAAAAACTCAGTGTGGTCTTCTGTTGCTGTAGTTTATTCTCTGCAATGCTGTATGTGTGGTTCACAATTCTACACAGTGGTTATCTGCTTTACTTTAATATTTGTGTCTGCTCCAGCCATTTTCTGTTGATCTTTTCTCATCATCTAGGCATTTTCATCTGTAGAAAAACTGCCTACTGGATATTTTCCTTTCTCACACCATTCTTAGTAAACTTTATAGACTGTTGATGAAAATGCCAGGAGATCAGATGTGCTTAAAATACTCAAATCAGTACAATCACACCATGCTAAGAATCAGTTTGAAGATTTTTGATCACTGATGTGATTTTCTGAAAATGTAGACCTGCACCTGTGTGACGTTGCAGTGCTGCCACATCCTAGACTGATTATACAACTGCATGATTTAGTAGGTATACAGTTGTCCCTAAATGTTTGGTATGTATATATAGATTGATTGAATAAAACCAGCTTTCTATTGTAGTCTAAATAAAACTAATATCAGTCAGTGTTGTGAAATCCAGTAATAAGAGCAACTATAGCAAAGGCATTGCACATATTAAAATATTTCAGTATTGCATGTATTTAAGAAATTGCACCACCCATGATTACACAGCAAAAATTAAGTGCAGCAGGCTCACACTGTTCAATTTAGGATTACATAAAACACACCCATGCATGCACACACCACCCTTGGTTTGGAACCAAAGTAATTTATGTCGGTTTCCAGCCTTCCAGCTAACCCTGCCTCACCACTTTTTCAGCTACAACGACTCTGATTAGCCATCTTAGTTTATTTGATCCACATTAAATTCAGTAAATATCACTGGTAACAGGTTATATCTCATATAAGTTACAGTCCATATTATCTTTTTACTCTCTCTCTCACACACACACACACACACACACACACAAACTCGCTGGCAGAGCGGTGTGCCTCTGGGCAGCCAGGCAGGAAACGGCAGTGGGAATGATGTCATGCTTTTATTTCATTTTTTCTACCTTTTTTAGTCATAGAAACTCTGGAGGGTTGGTCCTATAGACAGACTGTGGAGTGATTGACACTTACACACACACACACACACACACACTCTCTCGCTCTGAACAGATCGTATTTTGTGTCTGTTGCAGGAGTAGCAGGCTGGCAGTGTTTGGAGAGTATTGGCTGATAAACAGTGTGGTTGTGTTCAGAATAGTCTCTAAACTAGAACACACTAGAGTGTGTTCTTTAAAGTGTCTTAATCTTTAGTAGGCCTTAAACTAGGGCTTGGCAATTAATCAGAACGTAATCAAACGTAATTGAACCCTTAAACTAATAGCTTGGTTGTGTCACCCTTGGAAGCAAAACCTGCAATCAAGCTTTACCGATAACTGGCAGTGAGTCTTTCACATCTCTGTGGAGGAATTTTGTTCCATTCTTCTTTACAGAATAGTTTTATTTCAGCTACATTGGAGGGTTTTCAGGCATGAACCTTCTGTTTAAGATCATGCCTCAGCATCTTAATCAGACTTTGACTAGGCCACTCCAAAACCTTTATTATGTTTTTTAAGCCATCAAGAGGTGGACTTGTTTGTGTGCTTTGGATCATGCTTTGGAAACACTTTTCACAAAGTGATACATTGGTTTGGAAGAAAAAAAAAAAAAAAACAATAGACAAGACTATGAAGGAACACATAAGGAATCATATAGTAAACTAAAAGCTCTTATCAGTGGGGCTGTTAGTTTGCGGTCTCTGAGGCTGGTAACTGAGGAACATATCTTTTAACTCTTGCTCTTCCTTTGCTGGTGAGAGCCAATTTTATCATAAATTTGATGGTCTTTGCACTTGAGGATAGTTCTTAAAATATTTCAAATTGACTTTTTTTTTTTTTTTTTTTTTACTTAGTTGAGTTGTTTCTATCATAATATGGATTAGAACATTATTCCAATAGAGCTATTCACTGTATACAAACTCTACCTCTTCACAACTTCACAACTGATGCTCTCAAACACATTAATTAACTCTTGATTACCTCATAAAGCTGACTGTGAAAATGGATGCGAAATATAATATATATATGTGTATATATATACATATATATATATATATATGTATATATATATACATATATATACATATGTATATATATATACACGTATATATATGTGTATATATATATATACACTGCTCAAAAAAATAAAGGGAACACTCAAATAACACATCCTAGGTCTGAATGAATGAAATATTCTCATTGAATACTTTGTTCTGTACAAAGTTGAATGTGCTGACAACAAAATCACACAAAAATCATCAATGGAAATCAAATTTATTAACCAATGGAGGCCTGGATTTGGAGCCACACACAAAATTAAAGTGAAAAAACACACTACAGGCTGATCCAACTTTAATGTAATGTCCTTAAAACAAGTCAAAATGAGGCTCAGTATTGTGTGTGGCCTACACGTGCCTGTATGACCTCCCTACAACGCCTGGGCATGCTCCTGATGAGGTGGCGGATGGTCTCCTGAGGGATCTCCTCCCAGACCTGGACTAAAGCATCCGCCAACTCCTGGACAGTCTGTGGTGCAACGTGACGTTGGTGGATGGAGCGAGACATGATGTCCCAGATGTGCTCAATCGGATTCAGGTCTGGGGAACGGGCGGGCCAGTCCATAGCTTCAATGCCTTCATCTTGCAGGAACTGCTGACACACTCCAGCCACATGAGGTCTAGCATTGTCCTGCATTAGGAGGAACCCAGGGCCAACCGCACCAGCATATGGTCTCACAAGGGGTCTGAGGATCTCATCTTGGTACCTAATGGCAGTCAGGCTACCTCTGGTGAGCACATGGAGGGCTGTGCGGCCCTCCAAAGAAATGCCACCCCACACCATTACTGACCCACTGCCAAACCGGTCATGCTGAAGGATGTTGCAGGCAGCAGACCGCTCTCCACGGCGTCTCCAGACTCTGTCACGTCTGTCATGTGCTCAGTGTGAACCTGCTTTCATCTGTGAAGAGCACAAGGCGCCAGTGGCGAATTTGCCAATCCTGGTGTTCTCTGGCAAATGCCAAGCGTCCTGCACGGTGTTGGGCTGTGAGCACAACCCCCATCTGTGGACGTCGGGCCCTCATACCATCCTCATGGAGTCGGTTTCTAACCGTTTGTGCAGACACATGCACATTTGTGGCCTGCTGGAGGTCATTTTGCAGGGCTCTGGCAGTGCTCCTCCTGTTCCTTCTTGCACAAAGGCGGAGGTAGCGGTCCTGCTGCTGGGTTGTTGCCCTCCTACGGCCTCCTCCACGTCTCCTGGTGTACTGGCCTGTCCCCTGGTAGCGCCTCCAGCCTCTGGACACTACGCTGACAGACACAGCAAACCTTCTTGCCACAGCTCGCATTGATGTGCCATCCTGGATGAGCTGCACTACCTGAGCCACTTGTGTGGGTTGTAGAGTCCGTCTCATGCTACCACGAGTGTGAAAGCACCACCAACATTCAAAACTGACCAAAACATCAGCCAGACAGCATAGGTTCTGAGAAGTGGTCTGTGGTCCCCACCTGCAGAACCCCTCCTTTATTGAGTGTGTCTTGCTAATTGCCAATAATTTCCACCTGTTGTCTATTCCATTTGCACAACAGCAGGTGAAATTGATTGTCAATCAGTGTTGCTTCCTAAGTGGACAGTTTAATTTCACAGAAGTTTGATTTACTTGGAGTTATATTGTGTTATTTGAGTGTTCCCTTTATTTTTTTGAGCAGTGTATATACACATATATATATATATATATATATATATATATATATATATATATATTATATATAATTATATATATTTTTTATTGTTTTATTTATTTGTACTATTGTGTGTGTGGTTTTGGGAAGGCATACACAGACATGCTCTTAAAGTTGATTGTGTTGTCTCTGTCCCAGCCCCTAGCCGGACTGAGTAGCCTGTGTGGCACTGTAGCAGCAATGGTGCTGCTAAAGGCTCTGCCTGTAAAGCTGCTGAAGCATGGCAGCCATGTTGTCTCCAGGGAGGTGAATGTGTTTTTATAAACTCTGGCCGGTGGTCTGCAGCTCTGAGCTGAGCACTGTGGAGTTGGGGGTGTGTGAAGGAGCACACTGTTCGCATAACTACTCCTCTGTTTTACCTGTTTTTACCTTTTCATAGATCAGAACTGTGTCTAACAGCACTACACACACACACACACACACACACACA